>NW_027367623.1:0-56370 GCF_046119375.1 Phyllobates terribilis
AAATTTTTAGCTTTTTCCTGTTAATCCTAGCATGATAAAGAAGATTCAAAGAGAGTGAGATGCCAGCTCCTTTCATTCAGTCAGTAGCTTCAAACATTTCTGGTATATGAAAAACATGTTTTTCAATGGCAAAAATCAATGAATATTGTAAATGCACAAACAGTAATATCTCCACATTGCACGGTGCAATCTGAAATTTTAGCTTTTCCTGTAATCCTAGCATGATAAAGAAGATTCAAAGAGAGTGAGATGCCAGCTCCTTTCATTCAGTCAGTAGCTTCAAACATTTCTGGTATATGAAAAACATGTTTTTCAATGGCAAAAATCAATGAATATTGTAAATGCACAAACAGTAATATCTCCACATTGCACGGTGCAATTCTGAAATTTTTAGCTTTTTCCTGTTAATCCTAGCATGATAAAGAAGATTCAAAGAGAGTGAGATGCCAGCTCCTTTCATTCAGTCAGTAGCTTCAAACATTTCTGGTATATGAAAAACATGTTTTTCAATGGCAAAAATCAATGAATATTGTAAATGCACAAACAGTAATATCTCCACATTGCACGGTGCAATTCTGAAATTTTTTGCTTTTTCCTGCTAATCCTAGCATGATAAAGAAGATTCAAAGAGAGTGAGATGCCAGCTCCTTTCATTCAGTCAGTAGCTTCAAACATTTCTGGTATATGAAAAACATGTTTTTCAATGGCAAAAATCAATGAATATTGTAAATGCACAAACAGTAATATCTCCACATTGCACGGTGCAATTCTGAAATTTTTAGCTTTTTCCTGTTAATCCTAGCATGATAAAGAAGATTCAAAGAGAGTGAGATGCCAGCTCCTTTCATTCAGTCAGTAGCTTCAAACATTTCTGGTATATGAAAAACATGTTTTTCAATGGCAAAAATCAATGAATATTGTAAATGCACAAACAGTAATATCTCCACATTGCACGGTGCAATTCTGAAATTTTTTGCTTTTTCCTGCTAATCCTAGCATGATAAAGAAGATTCAAAGAGAGTGAGATGCCAGCTCCTTTCATTCAGTCAGTAGCTTCAAACATTTCTGGTATATGAAAAACATGTTTTTCAATGGCAAAAATCAATGAATATTGTAAATGCACAAACAGTAATATCTCCACATTGCACGGTGCAATTCTGAAATTTTTAGCTTTTTCCTGCTAATCCTAGCATGATAAAGAAGATTCAAAGAGAGTGAGATGCCAGCTCCTTTCATTCAGTCAGTAGCTTCAAACATTTCTGGTATATGAAAAACATGTTTTTCAATGGCAAAAATCAATGAATATTGTAAATGCACAAACAGTAATATCTCCACATTGCACGGTGCAATTCTGAAATTTTTAGCTTTTTCCTGTTAATCCTAGCATGATAAAGAAGATTCAAAGAGAGTGAGATGCCAGCTCCTTTCATTCAGTCAGTAGCTTCAAACATTTCTGGTATATGAAAAACATGTTTTTCAATGGCAAAAATCAATGAATATTGTAAATGCACAAACAGTAATATCTCCACATTGCACGGTGCAATTCTGAAATTTTTAGCTTTTTCCTGCTAATCCTAGCATGATAAAGAAGATTCAAAGAGAGTGAGATGCCAGCTCCTTTCATTCAGTCAGTAGCTTCAAACATTTCTGGTATATGAAAAACATGTTTTTCAATGGCAAAAATCAATGAATATTGTAAATGCACAAACAGTAATATCTCCACATTGCACGGTGCAATTCTGAAATTTTTAGCTTTTTCCTGTTAATCCTAGCATGATAAAGAAGATTCAAAGAGAGTGAGATGCCAGCTCCTTTCATTCAGTCAGTAGCTTCAAACATTTCTGGTATATAAACATGTTTTTCAATGGCAAAAATCAATGAATATTGTAAATGCACAAACAGTAATATCTCCACATTGCACGGTGCAATTCTGAAATTTTTAGCTTTTTCCTGTTAATCCTAGCATGATAAAGAAGATTCAAAGAGAGTGAGATGCCAGCTCCTTTCATTCAGTCAGTAGCTTCAAACATTTCTGGTATATGAAAAACATGTTTTTCAATGGCAAAAATCAATGAATATTGTAAATGCACAAACAGTAATATCTCCACATTGCACGGTGCAATTCTGAAATTTTTTGCTTTTTCCTGCTAATCCTAGCATGATAAAGAAGATTCAAAGAGAGTGAGATGCCAGCTCCTTTCATTCAGTCAGTAGCTTCAAACATTTCTGGTATATGAAAAACATGTTTTTCAATGGCAAAAATCAATGAATATTGTAAATGCACAAACAGTAATATCTCCACATTGCACGGTGCAATTCTGAAATTTTTAGCTTTTTCCTGTTAATCCTAGCATGATAAAGAAGATTCAAAGAGAGTGAGATGCCAGCTCCTTTCATTCAGTCAGTAGCTTCAAACATTTCTGGTATATGAAAAACATGTTTTTCAATGGCAAAAATCAATGAATATTGTAAATGCACAAACAGTAATATCTCCACATTGCACGGTGCAATTCTGAAATTTTTAGCTTTTTCCTGTTAATCCTAGCATGATAAAGAAGATTCAAAGAGAGTGAGATGCCAGCTCCTTTCATTCAGTCAGTAGCTTCAAACATTTCTGGTATATGAAAAACATGTTTTTCAATGGCAAAAATCAATGAATATTGTAAATGCACAAACAGTAATATCTCCACATTGCACGGTGCAATTCTGAAATTTTTAGCTTTTTCCTGTTAATCCTAGCATGATAAAGAAGATTCAAAGAGAGTGAGATGCCAGCTCCTTTCATTCAGTCAGTAGCTTCAAACATTTCTGGTATATGAAAAACATGTTTTTCAATGGCAAAAATCAATGAATATTGTAAATGCACAAACAGTAATATCTCCACATTGCACGGTGCAATTCTGAAATTTTTAGCTTTTTCCTGTTAATCCTAGCATGATAAAGAAGATTCAAAGAGAGTGAGATGCCAGCTCCTTTCATTCAGTCAGTAGCTTCAAACATTTCTGGTATATGAAAAACATGTTTTTCAATGGCAAAAATCAATGAATATTGTAAATGCACAAACAGTAATATCTCCACATTGCACGGTGCAATTCTGAAATTTTTAGCTTTTTCCTGTTAATCCTAGCATGATAAAGAAGATTCAAAGAGAGTGAGATGCCAGCTCCTTTCATTCAGTCAGTAGCTTCAAACATTTCTGGTATATGAAAAACATGTTTTTCAATGGCAAAAATCAATGAATATTGTAAATGCACAAACAGTAATATCTCCACATTGCACGGTGCAATTCTGAAATTTTTAGCTTTTTCCTGTTAATCCTAGCATGATAAAGAAGATTCAAAGAGAGTGAGATGCCAGCTCCTTTCATTCAGTCAGTAGCTTCAAACATTTCTGGTATATGAAAAACATGTTTTTCAATGGCAAAAATCAATGAATATTGTAAATGCACAAACAGTAATATCTCCACATTGCACGGTGCAATTCTGAAATTTTTAGCTTTTTCCTGTTAATCCTAGCATGATAAAGAAGATTCAAAGAGAGTGAGATGCCAGCTCCTTTCATTCAGTCAGTAGCTTCAAACATTTCTGGTATATGAAAAACATGTTTTTCAATGGCAAAAATCAATGAATATTGTAAATGCACAAACAGTAATATCTCCACATTGCACGGTGCAATTCTGAAATTTTTAGCTTTTTCCTGTTAATCCTAGCATGATAAAGAAGATTCAAAGAGAGTGAGATGCCAGCTCCTTTCATTCAGTCAGTAGCTTCAAACATTTCTGGTATATGAAAAACATGTTTTTCAATGGCAAAAATCAATGAATATTGTAAATGCACAAACAGTAATATCTCCACATTGCACGGTGCAATTCTGAAATTTTTAGCTTTTTCCTGTTAATCCTAGCATGATAAAGAAGATTCAAAGAGAGTGAGATGCCAGCTCCTTTCATTCAGTCAGTAGCTTCAAACATTTCTGGTATATGAAAAACATGTTTTTCAATGGCAAAAATCAATGAATATTGTAAATGCACAAACAGTAATATCTCCACATTGCACGGTGCAATTCTGAAATTTTTAGCTTTTTCCTGTTAATCCTAGCATGATAAAGAAGATTCAAAGAGAGTGAGATGCCAGCTCCTTTCATTCAGTCAGTAGCTTCAAACATTTCTGGTATATGAAAAACATGTTTTTCAATGGCAAAAATCAATGAATATTGTAAATGCACAAACAGTAATATCTCCACATTGCACGGTGCAATTCTGAAATTTTTAGCTTTTTCCTGTTAATCCTAGCATGATAAAGAAGATTCAAAGAGAGTGAGATGCCAGCTCCTTTCATTCAGTCAGTAGCTTCAAACATTTCTGGTATATGAAAAACATGTTTTTCAATGGCAAAAATCAATGAATATTGTAAATGCACAAACAGTAATATCTCCACATTGCACGGTGCAATTCTGAAATTTTTAGCTTTTTCCTGTTAATCCTAGCATGATAAAGAAGATTCAAAGAGAGTGAGATGCCAGCTCCTTTCATTCAGTCAGTAGCTTCAAACATTTCTGGTATATGAAAAACATGTTTTTCAATGGCAAAAATCAATGAATATTGTAAATGCACAAACAGTAATATCTCCACATTGCACGGTGCAATTCTGAAATTTTTAGCTTTTTCCTGTTAATCCTAGCATGATAAAGAAGATTCAAAGAGAGTGAGATGCCAGCTCCTTTCATTCAGTCAGTAGCTTCAAACATTTCTGGTATATGAAAAACATGTTTTTCAATGGCAAAAATCAATGAATATTGTAAATGCACAAACAGTAATATCTCCACATTGCACGGTGCAATTCTGAAATTTTTAGCTTTTTCCTGTTAATCCTAGCATGATAAAGAAGATTCAAAGAGAGTGAGATGCCAGCTCCTTTCATTCAGTCAGTAGCTTCAAACATTTCTGGACGTTTTTCAATGGCAAAAATCAATGAATATTGTAAATGCACAAACAGTAATATCTCCACATTGCACGGTGCAATTCTGAAATTTTTAGCTTTTTCCTGTTAATCCTAGCATGATAAAGAAGATTCAAAGAGAGTGAGATGCCAGCTCCTTTCATTCAGTCAGTAGCTTCAAACATTTCTGGACGTTTTTCAATGGCAAAAATCAATGAATATTGTAAATGCACAAACAGTAATATCTCCACATTGCACGGTGCAATTCTGAAATTTTTAGCTTTTTCCTGTTAATCCTAGCATGATAAAGAAGATTCAAAGAGAGTGAGATGCCAGCTCCTTTCATTCAGTCAGTAGCTTCAAACATTTCTGGTATATGAAAAACATGTTTTTCAATGGCAAAAATCAATGAATATTGTAAATGCACAAACAGTAATATCTCCACATTGCACGGTGCAATTCTGAAATTTTTAGCTTTTTCCTGTTAATCCTAGCATGATAAAGAAGATTCAAAGAGAGTGAGATGCCAGCTCCTTTCATTCAGTCAGTAGCTTCAAACATTTCTGGTATATGAAAAACATTTTTTCAATGGCAAAAATCAATGAATATTGTAAATGCACAAACAGTAATATCTCCACATTGCACGGTGCAATTCTGAAATTTTTAGCTTTTTCCTGTTAATCCTAGCATGATAAAGAAGATTCAAAGAGAGTGAGATGCCAGCTCCTTTCATTCAGTCAGTAGCTTCAAACATTTCTGGACGTTTTTCAATGGCAAAAATCAATGAATATTGTAAATGCACAAACAGTAATATCTCCACATTGCACGGTGCAATTCTGAAATTTTTAGCTTTTTCCTGTTAATCCTAGCATGATAAAGAAGATTCAAAGAGAGTGAGATGCCAGCTCCTTTCATTCAGTCAGTAGCTTCAAACATTTCTGGACGTTTTTCAATGGCAAAAATCAATGAATATTGTAAATGCACAAACAGTAATATCTCCACATTGCACGGTGCAATTCTGAAATTTTTAGCTTTTTCCTGTTAATCCTAGCATGATAAAGAAGATTCAAAGAGAGTGAGATGCCAGCTCCTTTCATTCAGTCAGTAGCTTCAAACATTTCTGGACGTTTTTCAATGGCAAAAATCAATGAATATTGTAAATGCACAAACAGTAATATCTCCACATTGCACGGTGCAATTCTGAAATTTTTAGCTTTTTCCTGTTAATCCTAGCATGATAAAGAAGATTCAAAGAGAGTGAGATGCCAGCTCCTTTCATTCAGTCAGTAGCTTCAAACATTTCTGATAGAAACGTTTTTCAATGGCAAAAATCAATGAATATTGTAAATGCACAAACAGTAATATCTCCACATTGCACGGTGCAATTCTGAAATTTTTTGCTTTTTCCTGTTAATCCTAGCATGATAAAGAAGATTCAAAGAGAGTGAGATGCCAGCTCCTTTCATTCAGTCAGTAGCTTCAAACATTTCTGGTAATATGAAAAACTGTTTTTCAATGGCAAAAATCAATGAATATTGTAAATGCACAAACAGTAATATCTCCACATTGCACGGTGCAATTCTGAAATTTTTAGCTTTTTCCTGTTAATCCTAGCATGATAAAGAAGATTCAAAGAGAGTGAGATGCCAGCTCCTTTCATTCAGTCAGTAGCTTCAAACATTTCTGGACGTTTTTCAATGGCAAAAATCAATGAATATTGTAAATGCACAAACAGTAATATCTCCACATTGCACGGTGCAATTCTGAAATTTTTAGCTTTTTCCTGTTAATCCTAGCATGATAAAGAAGATTCAAAGAGAGTGAGATGCCAGCTCCTTTCATTCAGTCAGTAGCTTCAAACATTTCTGGACGTTTTTCAATGGCAAAAATCAATGAATATTGTAAATGCACAAACAGTAATATCTCCACATTGCACGGTGCAATTCTGAAATTTTTAGCTTTTTCCTGTTAATCCTAGCATGATAAAGAAGATTCAAAGAGAGTGAGATGCCAGCTCCTTTCATTCAGTCAGTAGCTTCAAACATTTCTGGTATATGAAAAACATGTTTTTCAATGGCAAAAATCAATGAATATTGTAAATGCACAAACAGTAATATCTCCACATTGCACGGTGCAATTCTGAAATTTTTAGCTTTTTCCTGTTAATCCTAGCATGATAAAGAAGATTCAAAGAGAGTGAGATGCCAGCTCCTTTCATTCAGTCAGTAGCTTCAAACATTTCTGGACGTTTTTCAATGGCAAAAATCAATGAATATTGTAAATGCACAAACAGTAATATCTCCACATTGCACGGTGCAATTCTGAAATTTTTTGCTTTTTCCTGTTAATCCTAGCATGATAAAGAAGATTCAAAGAGAGTGAGATGCCAGCTCCTTTCATTCAGTCAGTAGCTTCAAACATTTCTGGACGTTTTTCAATGGCAAAAATCAATGAATATTGTAAATGCACAAACAGTAATATCTCCACATTGCACGGTGCAATTCTGAAATTTTTAGCTTTTTCCTGTTAATCCTAGCATGATAAAGAAGATTCAAAGAGAGTGAGATGCCAGCTCCTTTCATTCAGTCAGTAGCTTCAAACATTTCTGGTATATGAAAAACATGTTTTTCAATGGCAAAAATCAATGAATATTGTAAATGCACAAACAGTAATATCTCCACATTGCACGGTGCAATTCTGAAATTTTTAGCTTTTTCCTGTTAATCCTAGCATGATAAAGAAGATTCAAAGAGAGTGAGATGCCAGCTCCTTTCATTCAGTCAGTAGCTTCAAACATTTCTGGTATATGAAAACTGTTTTTCAATGGCAAAAATCAATGAATATTGTAAATGCACAAACAGTAATATCTCCACATTGCACGGTGCAATTCTGAAATTTTTTGCTTTTTCCTGTTAATCCTAGCATGATAAAGAAGATTCAAAGAGAGTGAGATGCCAGCTCCTTTCATTCAGTCAGTAGCTTCAAACATTTCTGGACGTTTTTCAATGGCAAAAATCAATGAATATTGTAAATGCACAAACAGTAATATCTCCACATTGCACGGTGCAATTCTGAAATTTTTAGCTTTTTCCTGTTAATCCTAGCATGATAAAGAAGATTCAAAGAGAGTGAGATGCCAGCTCCTTTCATTCAGTCAGTAGCTTCAAACATTTCTGGTATATGAAAACCATGTTTTTCAATGGCAAAAATCAATGAATATTGTAAATGCACAAACAGTAATATCTCCACATTGCACGGTGCAATTCTGAAATTTTTAGCTTTTTCCTGTTAATCCTAGCATGATAAAGAAGATTCAAAGAGAGTGAGATGCCAGCTCCTTTCATTCAGTCAGTAGCTTCAAACATTTCTGGTATATGAAAAACATGTTTTTCAATGGCAAAAATCAATGAATATTGTAAATGCACAAACAGTAATATCTCCACATTGCACGGTGCAATTCTGAAATTTTTAGCTTTTTCCTGTTAATCCTAGCATGATAAAGAAGATTCAAAGAGAGTGAGATGCCAGCTCCTTTCATTCAGTCAGTAGCTTCAAACATTTCTGGACGTTTTTCAATGGCAAAAATCAATGAATATTGTAAATGCACAAACAGTAATATCTCCACATTGCACGGTGCAATTCTGAAATTTTTAGCTTTTTCCTGTTAATCCTAGCATGATAAAGAAGATTCAAAGAGAGTGAGATGCCAGCTCCTTTCATTCAGTCAGTAGCTTCAAACATTTCTGGACGTTTTTCAATGGCAAAAATCAATGAATATTGTAAATGCACAAACAGTAATATCTCCACATTGCACGGTGCAATTCTGAAATTTTTAGCTTTTTCCTGTTAATCCTAGCATGATAAAGAAGATTCAAAGAGAGTGAGATGCCAGCTCCTTTCATTCAGTCAGTAGCTTCAAACATTTCTGGTATATGAAAAACATGTTTTTCAATGGCAAAAATCAATGAATATTGTAAATGCACAAACAGTAATATCTCCACATTGCACGGTGCAATTCTGAAATTTTTAGCTTTTTCCTGCTAATCCTAGCATGATAAAGAAGATTCAAAGAGAGTGAGATGCCAGCTCCTTTCATTCAGTCAGTAGCTTCAAACATTTCTGGACGTTTTTCAATGGCAAAAATCAATGAATATTGTAAATGCACAAACAGTAATATCTCCACATTGCACGGTGCAATTCTGAAATTTTTAGCTTTTTCCTGTTAATCCTAGCATGATAAAGAAGATTCAAAGAGAGTGAGATGCCAGCTCCTTTCATTCAGTCAGTAGCTTCAAACATTTCTGGTATATGAAAAACATGTTTTTCAATGGCAAAAATCAATGAATATTGTAAATGCACAAACAGTAATATCTCCACATTGCACGGTGCAATTCTGAAATTTTTAGCTTTTTCCTGTTAATCCTAGCATGATAAAGAAGATTCAAAGAGAGTGAGATGCCAGCTCCTTTCATTCAGTCAGTAGCTTCAAACATTTCTGGTATATGAAAAACATGTTTTTCAATGGCAAAAATCAATGAATATTGTAAATGCACAAACAGTAATATCTCCACATTGCACGGTGCAATTCTGAAATTTTTAGCTTTTTCCTGTTAATCCTAGCATGATAAAGAAGATTCAAAGAGAGTGAGATGCCAGCTCCTTTCATTCAGTCAGTAGCTTCAAACATTTCTGGACGTTTTTCAATGGCAAAAATCAATGAATATTGTAAATGCACAAACAGTAATATCTCCACATTGCACGGTGCAATTCTGAAATTTTTTGCTTTTTCCTGTTAATCCTAGCATGATAAAGAAGATTCAAAGAGAGTGAGATGCCAGCTCCTTTCATTCAGTCAGTAGCTTCAAACATTTCTGGTATATGAAAAACATGTTTTTCAATGGCAAAAATCAATGAATATTGTAAATGCACAAACAGTAATATCTCCACATTGCACGGTGCAATTCTGAAATTTTTAGCTTTTTCCTGTTAATCCTAGCATGATAAAGAAGATTCAAAGAGAGTGAGATGCCAGCTCCTTTCATTCAGTCAGTAGCTTCAAACATTTCTGGACGTTTTTCAATGGCAAAAATCAATGAATATTGTAAATGCACAAACAGTAATATCTCCACATTGCACGGTGCAATTCTGAAATTTTTAGCTTTTTCCTGTTAATCCTAGCATGATAAAGAAGATTCAAAGAGAGTGAGATGCCAGCTCCTTTCATTCAGTCAGTAGCTTCAAACATTTCTGGTATATGAAAAACATGTTTTTCAATGGCAAAAATCAATGAATATTGTAAATGCACAAACAGTAATATCTCCACATTGCACGGTGCAATTCTGAAATTTTTAGCTTTTTCCTGTTAATCCTAGCATGATAAAGAAGATTCAAAGAGAGTGAGATGCCAGCTCCTTTCATTCAGTCAGTAGCTTCAAACATTTCTGGACGTTTTTCAATGGCAAAAATCAATGAATATTGTAAATGCACAAACAGTAATATCTCCACATTGCACGGTGCAATTCTGAAATTTTTAGCTTTTTCCTGTTAATCCTAGCATGATAAAGAAGATTCAAAGAGAGTGAGATGCCAGCTCCTTTCATTCAGTCAGTAGCTTCAAACATTTCTGGACGTTTTTCAATGGCAAAAATCAATGAATATTGTAAATGCACAAACAGTAATATCTCCACATTGCACGGTGCAATTCTGAAATTTTTAGCTTTTTCCTGTTAATCCTAGCATGATAAAGAAGATTCAAAGAGAGTGAGATGCCAGCTCCTTTCATTCAGTCAGTAGCTTCAAACATTTCTGGTATATGAAAAACATGTTTTTCAATGGCAAAAATCAATGAATATTGTAAATGCACAAACAGTAATATCTCCACATTGCACGGTGCAATTCTGAAATTTTTAGCTTTTTCCTGTTAATCCTAGCATGATAAAGAAGATTCAAAGAGAGTGAGATGCCAGCTCCTTTCATTCAGTCAGTAGCTTCAAACATTTCTGGACGTTTTTCAATGGCAAAAATCAATGAATATTGTAAATGCACAAACAGTAATATCTCCACATTGCACGGTGCAATTCTGAAATTTTTAGCTTTTTCCTGTTAATCCTAGCATGATAAAGAAGATTCAAAGAGAGTGAGATGCCAGCTCCTTTCATTCAGTCAGTAGCTTCAAACATTTCTGGACGTTTTTCAATGGCAAAAATCAATGAATATTGTAAATGCACAAACAGTAATATCTCCACATTGCACGGTGCAATTCTGAAATTTTTTGCTTTTTCCTGCTAATCCTAGCATGATAAAGAAGATTCAAAGAGAGTGAGATGCCAGCTCCTTTCATTCAGTCAGTAGCTTCAAACATTTCTGGACGTTTTTCAATGGCAAAAATCAATGAATATTGTAAATGCACAAACAGTAATATCTCCACATTGCACGGTGCAATTCTGAAATTTTTAGCTTTTTCCTGTTAATCCTAGCATGATAAAGAAGATTCAAAGAGAGTGAGATGCCAGCTCCTTTCATTCAGTCAGTAGCTTCAAACATTTCTGGACGTTTTTCAATGGCAAAAATCAATGAATATTGTAAATGCACAAACAGTAATATCTCCACATTGCACGGTGCAATTCTGAAATTTTTAGCTTTTTCCTGTTAATCCTAGCATGATAAAGAAGATTCAAAGAGAGTGAGATGCCAGCTCCTTTCATTCAGTCAGTAGCTTCAAACATTTCTGGACGTTTTTCAATGGCAAAAATCAATGAATATTGTAAATGCACAAACAGTAATATCTCCACATTGCACGGTGCAATTCTGAAATTTTTTGCTTTTTCCTGTTAATCCTAGCATGATAAAGAAGATTCAAAGAGAGTGAGATGCCAGCTCCTTTCATTCAGTCAGTAGCTTCAAACATTTCTGGTATATGAAAAACATGTTTTTCAATGGCAAAAATCAATGAATATTGTAAATGCACAAACAGTAATATCTCCACATTGCACGGTGCAATTCTGAAATTTTTAGCTTTTTCCTGTTAATCCTAGCATGATAAAGAAGATTCAAAGAGAGTGAGATGCCAGCTCCTTTCATTCAGTCAGTAGCTTCAAACATTTCTGGACGTTTTTCAATGGCAAAAATCAATGAATATTGTAAATGCACAAACAGTAATATCTCCACATTGCACGGTGCAATTCTGAAATTTTTAGCTTTTTCCTGTTAATCCTAGCATGATAAAGAAGATTCAAAGAGAGTGAGATGCCAGCTCCTTTCATTCAGTCAGTAGCTTCAAACATTTCTGGACGTTTTTCAATGGCAAAAATCAATGAATATTGTAAATGCACAAACAGTAATATCTCCACATTGCACGGTGCAATTCTGAAATTTTTAGCTTTTTCCTGTTAATCCTAGCATGATAAAGAAGATTCAAAGAGAGTGAGATGCCAGCTCCTTTCATTCAGTCAGTAGCTTCAAACATTTCTGGTATATGAAAAACATGTTTTTCAATGGCAAAAATCAATGAATATTGTAAATGCACAAACAGTAATATCTCCACATTGCACGGTGCAATTCTGAAATTTTTAGCTTTTTCCTGTTAATCCTAGCATGATAAAGAAGATTCAAAGAGAGTGAGATGCCAGCTCCTTTCATTCAGTCAGTAGCTTCAAACATTTCTGGTATATGAAAAACATGTTTTTCAATGGCAAAAATCAATGAATATTGTAAATGCACAAACAGTAATATCTCCACATTGCACGGTGCAATTCTGAAATTTTTAGCTTTTTCCTGTTAATCCTAGCATGACAAAGAAGATTCAAAGAGAGTGAGATGCCAGCTCCTTTCATTCAGTCAGTAGCTTCAAACATTTCTGGACGTTTTTCAATGGCAAAAATCAATGAATATTGTAAATGCACAAACAGTAATATCTCCACATTGCACGGTGCAATTCTGAAATTTTTAGCTTTTTCCTGTTAATCCTAGCATGATAAAGAAGATTCAAAGAGAGTGAGATGCCAGCTCCTTTCATTCAGTCAGTAGCTTCAAACATTTCTGGACGTTTTTCAATGGCAAAAATCAATGAATATTGTAAATGCACAAACAGTAATATCTCCACATTGCACGGTGCAATTCTGAAATTTTTAGCTTTTTCCTGTTAATCCTAGCATGATAAAGAAGATTCAAAGAGAGTGAGATGCCAGCTCCTTTCATTCAGTCAGTAGCTTCAAACATTTCTGGTATATGAAAAACATGTTTTTCAATGGCAAAAATCAATGAATATTGTAAATGCACAAACAGTAATATCTCCACATTGCACGGTGCAATTCTGAAATTTTTAGCTTTTTCCTGTTAATCCTAGCATGATAAAGAAGATTCAAAGAGAGTGAGATGCCAGCTCCTTTCATTCAGTCAGTAGCTTCAAACATTTCTGGACGTTTTTCAATGGCAAAAATCAATGAATATTGTAAATGCACAAACAGTAATATCTCCACATTGCACGGTGCAATTCTGAAATTTTTTGCTTTTTCCTGTTAATCCTAGCATGATAAAGAAGATTCAAAGAGAGTGAGATGCCAGCTCCTTTCATTCAGTCAGTAGCTTCAAACATTTCTGGACGTTTTTCAATGGCAAAAATCAATGAATATTGTAAATGCACAAACAGTAATATCTCCACATTGCACGGTGCAATTCTGAAATTTTTAGCTTTTTCCTGTTAATCCTAGCATGATAAAGAAGATTCAAAGAGAGTGAGATGCCAGCTCCTTTCATTCAGTCAGTAGCTTCAAACATTTCTGGTATATGAAAAACGTTTTTCAATGGCAAAAATCAATGAATATTGTAAATGCACAAACAGTAATATCTCCACATTGCACGGTGCAATTCTGAAATTTTTAGCTTTTTCCTGTTAATCCTAGCATGATAAAGAAGATTCAAAGAGAGTGAGATGCCAGCTCCTTTCATTCAGTCAGTAGCTTCAAACATTTCTGGTATATGAAAAACATGTTTTTCAATGGCAAAAATCAATGAATATTGTAAATGCACAAACAGTAATATCTCCACATTGCACGGTGCAATTCTGAAATTTTTTGCTTTTTCCTGTTAATCCTAGCATGATAAAGAAGATTCAAAGAGAGTGAGATGCCAGCTCCTTTCATTCAGTCAGTAGCTTCAAACATTTCTGGACGTTTTTCAATGGCAAAAATCAATGAATATTGTAAATGCACAAACAGTAATATCTCCACATTGCACGGTGCAATTCTGAAATTTTTTGCTTTTTCCTGCTAATCCTAGCATGATAAAGAAGATTCAAAGAGAGTGAGATGCCAGCTCCTTTCATTCAGTCAGTAGCTTCAAACATTTCTGGTATATGAAAAACATGTTTTTCAATGGCAAAAATCAATGAATATTGTAAATGCACAAACAGTAATATCTCCACATTGCACGGTGCAATTCTGAAATTTTTTGCTTTTTCCTGTTAATCCTAGCATGATAAAGAAGATTCAAAGAGAGTGAGATGCCAGCTCCTTTCATTCAGTCAGTAGCTTCAAACATTTCTGGTATATGAAAAACATGTTTTTCAATGGCAAAAATCAATGAATATTGTAAATGCACAAACAGTAATATCTCCACATTGCACGGTGCAATTCTGAAATTTTTAGCTTTTTCCTGTTAATCCTAGCATGATAAAGAAGATTCAAAGAGAGTGAGATGCCAGCTCCTTTCATTCAGTCAGTAGCTTCAAACATTTCTGGACGTTTTTCAATGGCAAAAATCAATGAATATTGTAAATGCACAAACAGTAATATCTCCACATTGCACGGTGCAATTCTGAAATTTTTAGCTTTTTCCTGTTAATCCTAGCATGATAAAGAAGATTCAAAGAGAGTGAGATGCCAGCTCCTTTCATTCAGTCAGTAGCTTCAAACATTTCTGGACGTTTTTCAATGGCAAAAATCAATGAATATTGTAAATGCACAAACAGTAATATCTCCACATTGCACGGTGCAATTCTGAAATTTTTAGCTTTTTCCTGTTAATCCTAGCATGATAAAGAAGATTCAAAGAGAGTGAGATGCCAGCTCCTTTCATTCAGTCAGTAGCTTCAAACATTTCTGGTATATGAAAAACATGTTTTTCAATGGCAAAAATCAATGAATATTGTAAATGCACAAACAGTAATATCTCCACATTGCACGGTGCAATTCTGAAATTTTTAGCTTTTTCCTGCTAATCCTAGCATGATAAAGAAGATTCAAAGAGAGTGAGATGCCAGCTCCTTTCATTCAGTCAGTAGCTTCAAACATTTCTGGACGTTTTTCAATGGCAAAAATCAATGAATATTGTAAATGCACAAACAGTAATATCTCCACATTGCACGGTGCAATTCTGAAATTTTTAGCTTTTTCCTGTTAATCCTAGCATGATAAAGAAGATTCAAAGAGAGTGAGATGCCAGCTCCTTTCATTCAGTCAGTAGCTTCAAACATTTCTGGTATATGAAAAACATGTTTTTCAATGGCAAAAATCAATGAATATTGTAAATGCACAAACAGTAATATCTCCACATTGCACGGTGCAATTCTGAAATTTTTAGCTTTTTCCTGTTAATCCTAGCATGATAAAGAAGATTCAAAGAGAGTGAGATGCCAGCTCCTTTCATTCAGTCAGTAGCTTCAAACATTTCTGGTATATGAAAAACATGTTTTTCAATGGCAAAAATCAATGAATATTGTAAATGCACAAACAGTAATATCTCCACATTGCACGGTGCAATTCTGAAATTTTTAGCTTTTTCCTGTTAATCCTAGCATGATAAAGAAGATTCAAAGAGAGTGAGATGCCAGCTCCTTTCATTCAGTCAGTAGCTTCAAACATTTCTGGACGTTTTTCAATGGCAAAAATCAATGAATATTGTAAATGCACAAACAGTAATATCTCCACATTGTACGGTGCAATTCTGAAATTTTTTGCTTTTTCCTGTTAATCCTAGCATGATAAAGAAGATTCAAAGAGAGTGAGATGCCAGCTCCTTTCATTCAGTCAGTAGCTTCAAACATTTCTGGTATATGAAAAACATGTTTTTCAATGGCAAAAATCAATGAATATTGTAAATGCACAAACAGTAATATCTCCACATTGCACGGTGCAATTCTGAAATTTTTAGCTTTTTCCTGTTAATCCTAGCATGATAAAGAAGATTCAAAGAGAGTGAGATGCCAGCTCCTTTCATTCAGTCAGTAGCTTCAAACATTTCTGGACGTTTTTCAATGGCAAAAATCAATGAATATTGTAAATGCACAAACAGTAATATCTCCACATTGCACGGTGCAATTCTGAAATTTTTAGCTTTTTCCTGTTAATCCTAGCATGATAAAGAAGATTCAAAGAGAGTGAGATGCCAGCTCCTTTCATTCAGTCAGTAGCTTCAAACATTTCTGGTATATGAAAAACATGTTTTTCAATGGCAAAAATCAATGAATATTGTAAATGCACAAACAGTAATATCTCCACATTGCACGGTGCAATTCTGAAATTTTTAGCTTTTTCCTGTTAATCCTAGCATGATAAAGAAGATTCAAAGAGAGTGAGATGCCAGCTCCTTTCATTCAGTCAGTAGCTTCAAACATTTCTGGACGTTTTTCAATGGCAAAAATCAATGAATATTGTAAATGCACAAACAGTAATATCTCCACATTGCACGGTGCAATTCTGAAATTTTTAGCTTTTTCCTGTTAATCCTAGCATGATAAAGAAGATTCAAAGAGAGTGAGATGCCAGCTCCTTTCATTCAGTCAGTAGCTTCAAACATTTCTGGACGTTTTTCAATGGCAAAAATCAATGAATATTGTAAATGCACAAACAGTAATATCTCCACATTGCACGGTGCAATTCTGAAATTTTTAGCTTTTTCCTGTTAATCCTAGCATGATAAAGAAGATTCAAAGAGAGTGAGATGCCAGCTCCTTTCATTCAGTCAGTAGCTTCAAACATTTCTGGTATATGAAAAACATGTTTTTCAATGGCAAAAATCAATGAATATTGTAAATGCACAAACAGTAATATCTCCACATTGCACGGTGCAATTCTGAAATTTTTAGCTTTTTCCTGTTAATCCTAGCATGATAAAGAAGATTCAAAGAGAGTGAGATGCCAGCTCCTTTCATTCAGTCAGTAGCTTCAAACATTTCTGGACGTTTTTCAATGGCAAAAATCAATGAATATTGTAAATGCACAAACAGTAATATCTCCACATTGCACGGTGCAATTCTGAAATTTTTAGCTTTTTCCTGTTAATCCTAGCATGATAAAGAAGATTCAAAGAGAGTGAGATGCCAGCTCCTTTCATTCAGTCAGTAGCTTCAAACATTTCTGGACGTTTTTCAATGGCAAAAATCAATGAATATTGTAAATGCACAAACAGTAATATCTCCACATTGCACGGTGCAATTCTGAAATTTTTTGCTTTTTCCTGCTAATCCTAGCATGATAAAGAAGATTCAAAGAGAGTGAGATGCCAGCTCCTTTCATTCAGTCAGTAGCTTCAAACATTTCTGGACGTTTTTCAATGGCAAAAATCAATGAATATTGTAAATGCACAAACAGTAATATCTCCACATTGCACGGTGCAATTCTGAAATTTTTAGCTTTTTCCTGTTAATCCTAGCATGATAAAGAAGATTCAAAGAGAGTGAGATGCCAGCTCCTTTCATTCAGTCAGTAGCTTCAAACATTTCTGGACGTTTTTCAATGGCAAAAATCAATGAATATTGTAAATGCACAAACAGTAATATCTCCACATTGCACGGTGCAATTCTGAAATTTTTAGCTTTTTCCTGTTAATCCTAGCATGATAAAGAAGATTCAAAGAGAGTGAGATGCCAGCTCCTTTCATTCAGTCAGTAGCTTCAAACATTTCTGGACGTTTTTCAATGGCAAAAATCAATGAATATTGTAAATGCACAAACAGTAATATCTCCACATTGCACGGTGCAATTCTGAAATTTTTAGCTTTTTCCTGTTAATCCTAGCATGATAAAGAAGATTCAAAGAGAGTGAGATGCCAGCTCCTTTCATTCAGTCAGTAGCTTCAAACATTTCTGGTATATGAAAAACATGTTTTTCAATGGCAAAAATCAATGAATATTGTAAATGCACAAACAGTAATATCTCCACATTGCACGGTGCAATTCTGAAATTTTTAGCTTTTTCCTGTTAATCCTAGCATGATAAAGAAGATTCAAAGAGAGTGAGATGCCAGCTCCTTTCATTCAGTCAGTAGCTTCAAACATTTCTGGACGTTTTTCAATGGCAAAAATCAATGAATATTGTAAATGCACAAACAGTAATATCTCCACATTGCACGGTGCAATTCTGAAATTTTTAGCTTTTTCCTGTTAATCCTAGCATGATAAAGAAGATTCAAAGAGAGTGAGATGCCAGCTCCTTTCATTCAGTCAGTAGCTTCAAACATTTCTGGACGTTTTTCAATGGCAAAAATCAATGAATATTGTAAATGCACAAACAGTAATATCTCCACATTGCACGGTGCAATTCTGAAATTTTTAGCTTTTTCCTGTTAATCCTAGCATGATAAAGAAGATTCAAAGAGAGTGAGATGCCAGCTCCTTTCATTCAGTCAGTAGCTTCAAACATTTCTGGTATATGAAAAACATGTTTTTCAATGGCAAAAATCAATGAATATTGTAAATGCACAAACAGTAATATCTCCACATTGCACGGTGCAATTCTGAAATTTTTAGCTTTTTCCTGTTAATCCTAGCATGATAAAGAAGATTCAAAGAGAGTGAGATGCCAGCTCCTTTCATTCAGTCAGTAGCTTCAAACATTTCTGGACGTTTTTCAATGGCAAAAATCAATGAATATTGTAAATGCACAAACAGTAATATCTCCACATTGCACGGTGCAATTCTGAAATTTTTTGCTTTTTCCTGTTAATCCTAGCATGATAAAGAAGATTCAAAGAGAGTGAGATGCCAGCTCCTTTCATTCAGTCAGTAGCTTCAAACATTTCTGGACGTTTTTCAATGGCAAAAATCAATGAATATTGTAAATGCACAAACAGTAATATCTCCACATTGCACGGTGCAATTCTGAAATTTTTAGCTTTTTCCTGTTAATCCTAGCATGATAAAGAAGATTCAAAGAGAGTGAGATGCCAGCTCCTTTCATTCAGTCAGTAGCTTCAAACATTTCTGGTATATGAAAAACATGTTTTTCAATGGCAAAAATCAATGAATATTGTAAATGCACAAACAGTAATATCTCCACATTGCACGGTGCAATTCTGAAATTTTTAGCTTTTTCCTGTTAATCCTAGCATGATAAAGAAGATTCAAAGAGAGTGAGATGCCAGCTCCTTTCATTCAGTCAGTAGCTTCAAACATTTCTGGACGTTTTTCAATGGCAAAAATCAATGAATATTGTAAATGCACAAACAGTAATATCTCCACATTGCACGGTGCAATTCTGAAATTTTTAGCTTTTTCCTGTTAATCCTAGCATGATAAAGAAGATTCAAAGAGAGTGAGATGCCAGCTCCTTTCATTCAGTCAGTAGCTTCAAACATTTCTGGTATATGAAAAACATGTTTTTCAATGGCAAAAATCAATGAATATTGTAAATGCACAAACAGTAATATCTCCACATTGCACGGTGCAATTCTGAAATTTTTAGCTTTTTCCTGTTAATCCTAGCATGATAAAGAAGATTCAAAGAGAGTGAGATGCCAGCTCCTTTCATTCAGTCAGTAGCTTCAAACATTTCTGGACGTTTTTCAATGGCAAAAATCAATGAATATTGTAAATGCACAAACAGTAATATCTCCACATTGCACGGTGCAATTCTGAAATTTTTAGCTTTTTCCTGTTAATCCTAGCATGATAAAGAAGATTCAAAGAGAGTGAGATGCCAGCTCCTTTCATTCAGTCAGTAGCTTCAAACATTTCTGGACGTTTTTCAATGGCAAAAATCAATGAATATTGTAAATGCACAAACAGTAATATCTCCACATTGCACGGTGCAATTCTGAAATTTTTAGCTTTTTCCTGTTAATCCTAGCATGATAAAGAAGATTCAAAGAGAGTGAGATGCCAGCTCCTTTCATTCAGTCAGTAGCTTCAAACATTTCTGGTATATGAAAAACATGTTTTTCAATGGCAAAAATCAATGAATATTGTAAATGCACAAACAGTAATATCTCCACATTGCACGGTGCAATTCTGAAATTTTTAGCTTTTTCCTGTTAATCCTAGCATGATAAAGAAGATTCAAAGAGAGTGAGATGCCAGCTCCTTTCATTCAGTCAGTAGCTTCAAACATTTCTGGACGTTTTTCAATGGCAAAAATCAATGAATATTGTAAATGCACAAACAGTAATATCTCCACATTGCACGATGCAATTCTGAAATTTTTAGCTTTTTCCTGTTAATCCTAGCATGATAAAGAAGATTCAAAGAGAGTGAGATGCCAGCTCCTTTCATTCAGTCAGTAGCTTCAAACATTTCTGGACGTTTTTCAATGGCAAAAATCAATGAATATTGTAAATGCACAAACAGTAATATCTCCACATTGCACGGTGCAATTCTGAAATTTTTTGCTTTTTCCTGCTAATCCTAGCATGATAAAGAAGATTCAAAGAGAGTGAGATGCCAGCTCCTTTCATTCAGTCAGTAGCTTCAAACATTTCTGGACGTTTTTCAATGGCAAAAATCAATGAATATTGTAAATGCACAAACAGTAATATCTCCACATTGCACGGTGCAATTCTGAAATTTTTAGCTTTTTCCTGTTAATCCTAGCATGATAAAGAAGATTCAAAGAGAGTGAGATGCCAGCTCCTTTCATTCAGTCAGTAGCTTCAAACATTTCTGGACGTTTTTCAATGGCAAAAATCAATGAATATTGTAAATGCACAAACAGTAATATCTCCACATTGCACGGTGCAATTCTGAAATTTTTAGCTTTTTCCTGTTAATCCTAGCATGATAAAGAAGATTCAAAGAGAGTGAGATGCCAGCTCCTTTCATTCAGTCAGTAGCTTCAAACATTTCTGGACGTTTTTCAATGGCAAAAATCAATGAATATTGTAAATGCACAAACAGTAATATCTCCACATTGCACGGTGCAATTCTGAAATTTTTTGCTTTTTCCTGTTAATCCTAGCATGATAAAGAAGATTCAAAGAGAGTGAGATGCCAGCTCCTTTCATTCAGTCAGTAGCTTCAAACATTTCTGGTATATGAAAAACATGTTTTTCAATGGCAAAAATCAATGAATATTGTAAATGCACAAACAGTAATATCTCCACATTGCACGGTGCAATTCTGAAATTTTTAGCTTTTTCCTGTTAATCCTAGCATGATAAAGAAGATTCAAAGAGAGTGAGATGCCAGCTCCTTTCATTCAGTCAGTAGCTTCAAACATTTCTGGACGTTTTTCAATGGCAAAAATCAATGAATATTGTAAATGCACAAACAGTAATATCTCCACATTGCACGGTGCAATTCTGAAATTTTTAGCTTTTTCCTGTTAATCCTAGCATGATAAAGAAGATTCAAAGAGAGTGAGATGCCAGCTCCTTTCATTCAGTCAGTAGCTTCAAACATTTCTGGACGTTTTTCAATGGCAAAAATCAATGAATATTGTAAATGCACAAACAGTAATATCTCCACATTGCACGGTGCAATTCTGAAATTTTTAGCTTTTTCCTGTTAATCCTAGCATGATAAAGAAGATTCAAAGAGAGTGAGATGCCAGCTCCTTTCATTCAGTCAGTAGCTTCAAACATTTCTGGTATATGAAAAACATGTTTTTCAATGGCAAAAATCAATGAATATTGTAAATGCACAAACAGTAATATCTCCACATTGCACGGTGCAATTCTGAAATTTTTAGCTTTTTCCTGTTAATCCTAGCATGATAAAGAAGATTCAAAGAGAGTGAGATGCCAGCTCCTTTCATTCAGTCAGTAGCTTCAAACATTTCTGGACGTTTTTCAATGGCAAAAATCAATGAATATTGTAAATGCACAAACAGTAATATCTCCACATTGCACGGTGCAATTCTGAAATTTTTTGCTTTTTCCTGTTAATCCTAGCATGATAAAGAAGATTCAAAGAGAGTGAGATGCCAGCTCCTTTCATTCAGTCAGTAGCTTCAAACATTTCTGGACGTTTTTCAATGGCAAAAATCAATGAATATTGTAAATGCACAAACAGTAATATCTCCACATTGCACGGTGCAATTCTGAAATTTTTAGCTTTTTCCTGTTAATCCTAGCATGATAAAGAAGATTCAAAGAGAGTGAGATGCCAGCTCCTTTCATTCAGTCAGTAGCTTCAAACATTTCTGGTATATGAAAAACATGTTTTTCAATGGCAAAAATCAATGAATATTGTAAATGCACAAACAGTAATATCTCCACATTGCACGGTGCAATTCTGAAATTTTTAGCTTTTTCCTGTTAATCCTAGCATGATAAAGAAGATTCAAAGAGAGTGAGATGCCAGCTCCTTTCATTCAGTCAGTAGCTTCAAACATTTCTGGTATATGAAAAACATGTTTTTCAATGGCAAAAATCAATGAATATTGTAAATGCACAAACAGTAATATCTCCACATTGCACGGTGCAATTCTGAAATTTTTTGCTTTTTCCTGTTAATCCTAGCATGATAAAGAAGATTCAAAGAGAGTGAGATGCCAGCTCCTTTCATTCAGTCAGTAGCTTCAAACATTTCTGGACGTTTTTCAATGGCAAAAATCAATGAATATTGTAAATGCACAAACAGTAATATCTCCACATTGCACGGTGCAATTCTGAAATTTTTTGCTTTTTCCTGCTAATCCTAGCATGATAAAGAAGATTCAAAGAGAGTGAGATGCCAGCTCCTTTCATTCAGTCAGTAGCTTCAAACATTTCTGGTATATGAAAAACATGTTTTTCAATGGCAAAAATCAATGAATATTGTAAATGCACAAACAGTAATATCTCCACATTGCACGGTGCAATTCTGAAATTTTTTGCTTTTTCCTGTTAATCCTAGCATGATAAAGAAGATTCAAAGAGAGTGAGATGCCAGCTCCTTTCATTCAGTCAGTAGCTTCAAACATTTCTGGTATATGAAAAACATGTTTTTCAATGGCAAAAATCAATGAATATTGTAAATGCACAAACAGTAATATCTCCACATTGCACGGTGCAATTCTGAAATTTTTAGCTTTTTCCTGTTAATCCTAGCATGATAAAGAAGATTCAAAGAGAGTGAGATGCCAGCTCCTTTCATTCAGTCAGTAGCTTCAAACATTTCTGGACGTTTTTCAATGGCAAAAATCAATGAATATTGTAAATGCACAAACAGTAATATCTCCACATTGCACGGTGCAATTCTGAAATTTTTAGCTTTTTCCTGTTAATCCTAGCATGATAAAGAAGATTCAAAGAGAGTGAGATGCCAGCTCCTTTCATTCAGTCAGTAGCTTCAAACATTTCTGGACGTTTTTCAATGGCAAAAATCAATGAATATTGTAAATGCACAAACAGTAATATCTCCACATTGCACGGTGCAATTCTGAAATTTTTAGCTTTTTCCTGTTAATCCTAGCATGATAAAGAAGATTCAAAGAGAGTGAGATGCCAGCTCCTTTAATTCAGTCAGTAGCTTCAAACATTTCTGGTATATGAAAAACATGTTTTTCAATGGCAAAAATCAATGAATATTGTAAATGCACAAACAGTAATATCTCCACATTGCACGGTGCAATTCTGAAATTTTTAGCTTTTTCCTGCTAATCCTAGCATGATAAAGAAGATTCAAAGAGAGTGAGATGCCAGCTCCTTTCATTCAGTCAGTAGCTTCAAACATTTCTGGACGTTTTTCAATGGCAAAAATCAATGAATATTGTAAATGCACAAACAGTAATATCTCCACATTGCACGGTGCAATTCTGAAATTTTTAGCTTTTTCCTGTTAATCCTAGCATGATAAAGAAGATTCAAAGAGAGTGAGATGCCAGCTCCTTTCATTCAGTCAGTAGCTTCAAACATTTCTGGTATATGAAAAACATGTTTTTCAATGGCAAAAATCAATGAATATTGTAAATGCACAAACAGTAATATCTCCACATTGCACGGTGCAATTCTGAAATTTTTAGCTTTTTCCTGTTAATCCTAGCATGATAAAGAAGATTCAAAGAGAGTGAGATGCCAGCTCCTTTCATTCAGTCAGTAGCTTCAAACATTTCTGGTATATGAAAAACATGTTTTTCAATGGCAAAAATCAATGAATATTGTAAATGCACAAACAGTAATATCTCCACATTGCACGGTGCAATTCTGAAATTTTTAGCTTTTTCCTGTTAATCCTAGCATGATAAAGAAGATTCAAAGAGAGTGAGATGCCAGCTCCTTTCATTCAGTCAGTAGCTTCAAACATTTCTGGACGTTTTTCAATGGCAAAAATCAATGAATATTGTAAATGCACAAACAGTAATATCTCCACATTGCACGGTGCAATTCTGAAATTTTTTGCTTTTTCCTGTTAATCCTAGCATGATAAAGAAGATTCAAAGAGAGTGAGATGCCAGCTCCTTTCATTCAGTCAGTAGCTTCAAACATTTCTGGTATATGAAAAACATGTTTTTCAATGGCAAAAATCAATGAATATTGTAAATGCACAAACAGTAATATCTCCACATTGCACGGTGCAATTCTGAAATTTTTAGCTTTTTCCTGTTAATCCTAGCATGATAAAGAAGATTCAAAGAGAGTGAGATGCCAGCTCCTTTCATTCAGTCAGTAGCTTCAAACATTTCTGGACGCTTTTCAATGGCAAAAATCAATGAATATTGTAAATGCACAAACAGTAATATCTCCACATTGCACGGTGCAATTCTGAAATTTTTAGCTTTTTCCTGTTAATCCTAGCATGATAAAGAAGATTCAAAGAGAGTGAGATGCCAGCTCCTTTCATTCAGTCAGTAGCTTCAAACATTTCTGGACGTTTTTCAATGGCAAAAATCAATGAATATTGTAAATGCACAAACAGTAATATCTCCACATTGCACGGTGCAATTCTGAAATTTTTTGCTTTTTCCTGTTAATCCTAGCATGATAAAGAAGATTCAAAGAGAGTGAGATGCCAGCTCCTTTCATTCAGTCAGTAGCTTCAAACATTTCTGGTATATGAAAAACATGTTTTTCAATGGCAAAAATCAATGAATATTGTAAATGCACAAACAGTAATATCTCCACATTGCACGGTGCAATTCTGAAATTTTTAGCTTTTTCCTGTTAATCCTAGCATGATAAAGAAGATTCAAAGAGAGTGAGATGCCAGCTCCTTTCATTCAGTCAGTAGCTTCAAACATTTCTGGACGTTTTTCAATGGCAAAAATCAATGAATATTGTAAATGCACAAACAGTAATATCTCCACATTGCACGGTGCAATTCTGAAATTTTTAGCTTTTTCCTGTTAATCCTAGCATGATAAAGAAGATTCAAAGAGAGTGAGATGCCAGCTCCTTTCATTCAGTCAGTAGCTTCAAACATTTCTGGACGTTTTTCAATGGCAAAAATCAATGAATATTGTAAATGCACAAACAGTAATATCTCCACATTGCACGGTGCAATTCTGAAATTTTTTGCTTTTTCCTGCTAATCCTAGCATGATAAAGAAGATTCAAAGAGAGTGAGATGCCAGCTCCTTTCATTCAGTCAGTAGCTT
Source organism: Phyllobates terribilis (assembly GCF_046119375.1). NCBI lineage: Eukaryota > Metazoa > Chordata > Amphibia > Anura > Dendrobatidae > Phyllobates > Phyllobates terribilis. The sequence goes on from NW_027367623.1 coordinate 25,664, forward strand.
CAAACATTTCTGGACGTTTTTCAATGGCAAAAATCAATGAATATTGTAAATGCACAAACAGTAATATCTCCACATTGCACGGTGCAATTCTGAAATTTTTAGCTTTTTCCTGTTAATCCTAGCATGATAAAGAAGATTCAAAGAGAGTGAGATGCCAGCTCCTTTCATTCAGTCAGTAGCTTCAAACATTTCTGGTATATGAAAAACATGTTTTTCAATGGCAAAAATCAATGAATATTGTAAATGCACAAACAGTAATATCTCCACATTGCACGGTGCAATTCTGAAATTTTTTGCTTTTTCCTGCTAATCCTAGCATGATAAAGAAGATTCAAAGAGAGTGAGATGGGGGGGAGTGGCCTGAGCACAGGACGAGATGGCAGCTTGATCCTGAGCTCCCTGAGGGCTTCGCTTTAAAGCTACTTTTTAAGCAACAAAAAGAAGATTTTTTTTCAAAATTCTTATATATTTGGACTTCCTATCATTCAGGGATCATTTTGACACCAAAGAATCCCTGCTAACCCCATCAACCCTGGAGATGTTTTGTGCTCAGACATTTGGGTGAGGCTCAGAATCCATCATTGAAGTGACTCTGTAACGTGGCCCTACAGGATTGTGGACCCATTTATGCCCTTCTACCCCCGGACCCAGGATTACATCGTTTTATACCGGACTTAAGGACTACCAGCAGGCTTTATATGCAGCTGCGGTAAGTCCTGGTGAGCATTCCAGTCCCTGAGGCTGTGACGTGCCTCTTTAAGCTCACAGATCGGTGGGGGCACATATTTCTCTCACTTCATTTAACTGATCATTATATACTGGGCCCCCTGACTGTTGTCAGAGCTTATTTTTAACCCACGGGGTGGCACATTTTGGTTCTGGTTCTGACATCCAGGCGATTACTGGCGGCCCTTTTCTTGTTTCCAGTCACTCTGCGGCCCTTTTCTTGTTTCCAGTCACTCTGCATCGTGACTCTGGAGTGACTGTGATAGCAGCGCAGGTCTGCTCTGCTCTGCTCCTGACCCCGGGAGCAGGACTTTACAGCAACATCAGCTGTCCCGACACCGGACCCAGGAACGGAGGAGAAGAGGAGATTGAGATCCAGTTACAGGTGATATCCTGAAAAAACTGCTGTCACAGCCCCACGGAGGACCGGACCGGACCTGCAGGACCCCAACCCATAAAGAAGCGGCACTGCCACACAATCAACCCCACTGGACCCCGAGGACGAGACCCCACATTTTCACTGGACCCCGAGGACAAGTCTCCTGTCACCGACTGAAGACCGGGATCTTAAGGCAGAGCGACGCGGAGATCAGGAGACGGAGCGGGACTGCATTAATTAAACAAGGTTAGCTAAACCCAGGCTGATGCCTGGGCTTTCACTTTATTGCTGTGGTCCCGTTCTTTAAAACCCCGGGGTCGCCCCGGTGGCAGCGGTGCTTCTCCCCCCCCTGCTGTGGTGACGCTCTCTCCCTCTCTGCTACTAGCTGACAGCCGCCGTCGGTGTCTGCGGCCGGGCTCCCTCTTCCCCTGTGCGGCTGTTCCTGTGGTGACGGTGCCCCCTCCTCTGCCCCGGACCCGCTCTGCTCCCGCTCTCCTATACAGAAGGACACCGCCGGTATTCATAGCCCGCATCTCCGCAACCACAGGGCTGTGTAGTGGTGGCGGTATCCCCCTTCTATTGCTGAGGTGCCGCTCCCTCCCTCTCTGCCTCCAGCTGACTGCCGCTGCCGGTGTCTGCAGCCGGGCTCTCTTCCGTGCGGCGCGGCTATTCCCTCTATACTGAGGCTGTGCCCGTGGTGGCGGTGCCCCCTCCTCTGCCTCGGACCCGCTCTGCCCTCTGTTCATTATATGGACGGGCACCGCCGGCACTCACAGCCCGCATCTCCATAACCCCGGGGCTGTATAGCGGCGGCGACATCCCCCTCCTGCTGCCGGGGGGGGCCGCTTCTTCACCCATATTACTAACTGTCACAAGCCGCCGGTGTTTGCGGTCCATTTCATACCTCTCCGCTGTGCCGCTCTGCTGTCTCGGTGACTCTGGTGCCTGACCCCGCAGACCCCTGTGGGTTGATTCCCCTACCTGCTGCAGCACTGCTAAATTTTGTCTGCTGCCGATATTTGAGCCCTACAGGCTCCTATGACTCTATTCTCCATTGCTGCAGCAGTACAGCTGTGCTCCGTGTCCACAGTACTGAATCTCCACTGGCACATTTAAAACTCCCGCCCCTTTCTGCAACATTGCTCTGCTCTGCTGTCCTGAACTGCTGTCCATGGTGCTGATCTAATGTTAGCCTGAACTGCTGTCCATGGTGCTGATATTATACTAATCTGAACTGCTGTCCATGGTGCTGATCTCATATTAGTCTGAACTGCTGTCCATGGTGCTGATCTCATATTAGTTTGAACTGCTGTCCATGGTGCTGATTTTATATCAGTACTGATACAGAGGTCCATTATACACCAAAACTTTGTACAATCATTTTAATTGTGAGACTTGACTTTGAAGGGGGGTGGGGGATAGGAGGAACTGCTTCTGCCTCCATATATATATACTGTGACCTCGCTATCTGATATACATATAACAGTTGGTGCCCATGGAACTCTACAGATTTGCAAGTCTCCACTACAATTAGTTTTCTGTTAAAAACTATATGTGCCTTTTATTTTTATCCCTCAGGTCAAGTTTACTATTTCTCTTGATATTTTTGATTGTGATTTACATTTAAAGGATTGCATTCTAGGGGGTACATATTTCTGCAGTGTTTAAGGGTATTGATTGCCTCTTATTGGAATAATATTTGTTTAATGCTAATTTCTTCCAGCCATTGTTCCTAGTCATTTTGCTACTCTAAAGTCTTCTGTCCACTCTCTAGGTTAAATATTTCCTTTGTCTTTTTGGTGTTTCTCCTTATATATATACTTAGGACTTATTTTTTTTTTTTTTTTTTTTTTTTTTTCTTTTACAATGGCGGCTAACAAAAAAAATACCCAAAAGTCTTTGGAAGCTCCCCTTAAAACTAGTGCGGTAAGAGCGAAGTCCTTTCAACGCTCTTCTTTTTCAAATCCCTCAGAAGACACTGTCAATACTATTAGTCCACTTAAGTCCAGGTCACCTCATAGAAATCCTGACGACAGACAGAGTTTTAAAGTAAGCTCTCCCACCAAAGACTCTGCTAAAAGTCTATTTTCTCCAAAACCACAGAGAATCCCTGTCGCTAAACCTGCCTCTTCTACAGTAATTAAGGAAAGAAAAGTAGAAGAGATGGATGTTTCCATCTCTTCAAAGAGAAGGGACCCAGGAGACTGGAGCAACAAATATTCTTCATTGGCTCCGAGTTCGGAGGAGGAATCCTCGGACCCGTCTCCTAATCCTAGTCCAGATAAGAGACGCCCTAAAAAAGACTTTTCCCCTTCACCCTCCGATTTTACGCCTAATGTCCCGATCAAAATGACCATTTCTCAAGATTTGGGAAATACCGACCTTGGTTCATATCTGGACAATCTTTTAAAGACGATTGACAGAAATATGAAACTGGGCTTCGAGAAACAAGTTGACACCATGAAAACTACTTTGGAAGCGTTTGGGGTTAAATTGGAGGAAAACACTAAAAGGCTCGAAACGGTGGAGGGAAAGGTAGAGTCTGTCTCTTCTGATAATCTAGAAATTAAAGCAGAGCTTAAGAGACTCAGATTAAAAGTGGCGGATTTGGAGGATAGAAGCAGGAGAAATAATTTGAAAATTAGAGGCGTATCTGAGAATATATCTCCTTCAGATATCTCGACCTATGTCAAAGACTTACTTCACCAGACAATCCCATCCCTGTCTGAGCAGGATCTTATCATTGATAGGGCACACCGCTTATTTCGTCCGACCTCCATCTCCTCGGATCTCCCTAGAGATGTAATAGTTAGGTTACATTTTTTCTCGACCAAAGAGAGAATTTTGAAATATATCAGGGATAACAGGACTTTTCCTGAGCCTTTCTCACACCTAAAAATCTTTTCAGATTTTTCTAAAGAAACCATGGACGCGAGAAGGTCATACAAATTGACCACAGATAGACTGAGAGATATGAATATCCCGTATAGGTGGGGCTTTCCAGTTAAGTTGCTGATTTTCTTTAACGGGAAAACATTTACTCTTACAGATCCTGATGAAGGCCCTAAATTTTTTGACTTTATAAGGGATATTCCCCACAAAGTTGCAAAGATACCCCACCGTTGAAATGTAAAACACTACTCTTTCGGGAGCCCTTTTATTATTAAAAAATAAACTTACTCACCACCTCACCTAATATGTCATACTAGATTTTTCATTCTTCTTTATATTTAGCCTTCGAGGCTTGTCCACATTATTTTTCCCCCCCAATCTGAGGGAGAACCTTTACGGTGAAGGTTCCCTCAGGAGATTTTTTGATTCGTTTTTTCTTTTTTCTTTGAATATTTGGTTATTGTTATTACTATCTTTGAGTTAATAGTGAGATATTGTATTCCAGCTTTGATTGTTGATTGATTTATTTTTTGGGAATTTGTTGGACCAACTGACCCCTATCCTTTTGGCTTACCTATGCCTATTAAGATCATCACTTACAATGTAAGAGGCCTAAACAGTCCCAATAAGAGATTCTCCCTTTGGAAGGAATTGGGTCATCTTGGTGCTGATGTTGCGTGTCTTCAGGAGACAAGGTTTGCCGAGGGGAAACACCCTACCTTCACCCACAAGCGCTACCCTCATATATTTGAATCCACTAGCGACCGGAAAAAAGCCGGTGTAGCTACAGTGATCAAAGACTCGGTCCCATTTGAGTTTTTAGATCAGCATAAAGATCCCAATGGAAGGTTTCATATATTGCTCTGTAAACTAAATAATCATGAGTGCACTGTTGTTAACCTATATGCCCCAAATAAAAAGCAAATACCCTTTTTGAACAAGGTTTTTAGAAAGGTTGAAGAGGTTAGGAGAGGCGAATTGATTTTTTTGGGAGATTTCAACATGGTTCCGGATGGGCATATGGACTCTTCCTCCCCCAGCCGCCACTTATACCCGACGCTAAATAATTGGCTCTATAAAAATGAACTATTTGACACATTTAGATGTCTGCAAACTACATCCAAAGAATTCTCACACTTTTCGGATGCACACCAAACGGCCTCTAGAATTGACTTAATAGTAACTGACGTCTTTTCTTTACCCAAATTCTCTAACGTATCTATAGGCCTCAGGTCGCTATCAGATCATGCCCCTACGTCATGTGAAATTCACATTGGTCCTCTGATTAAAAATGGTTTTCTTTGGAAATCTAGATCTTCACTTATTCATAACCCCAAGAACAAAAAAATTATTGAAAAAGCTATTTCTGATTATTTTAAGGAAAATGATACCCCAGATTTATCTAATCCCTTCTCCAGCTGGTGTGCTCATAAGGCCGTCCTTCGTGGTGTACTAATGCAGATATCCTCATCTGAAAAAAAAGAAAAAAGAACAAAAATAAATTCTCTTCAAAAACTGATTAGGGAAAAAGAACTAGAGCAAATTAATCTTCCTTCCCCTTCCCTAATAATTCAAAAGGAACTGTCAAATTTAAGGGTAGAGCTAAAATCAGAAATTTCTTCTTCCTATGATGCGATTATTCGGAAATCAAAATTTAATTACTATGCGGCTCTAAATAAACCTACCCGCTTTATGGCCCGCCTAGTTAAATGTAAAAGAGCAATTAATAGAATAGATAAAATAAAGAATAATAGTGGAATAACGTTTTGTCACCCTAAAGATATAGTGAACCAGTTTGCAGACTTTTACAAAAAACTCTATAATATCAAAACTGACCCTCTAATTCCCCATCCTCACCCAGACGCAATCAACAAATTTCTATCCTCCATTAACCTACCGAAATTGAGCCCTCTGGATCACGAGTCATTGAACAAGCCTTTTTCTAACCTTGAAATTATTAACACAATAAAGCAACTTAAAGCTTTCAAGGCCCCGGGTCCAGATGGGTTCATTAACGAGTATTATAAAACTTTTTGCGACCTACTTTCTCTCCCTCTTACGAAAATTTTCAATCATGCTTCCTCAATAAGCTCCTTCCCCTCAGAAATGCTGGAAGCTACCATTACCTTAATACCCAAGTCTAAAGAAGAGAGAGATAATGTTAAAAATTATAGGCCCATTTCGCTAATTAATACTGACATTAAGATATATTCGAAAATTCTGGCCAACCGTTTATCGACTATTCTCCCATCTCTCATCAACGACGATCAAATTGGCTTCGTTGGTGGGAGACAAGCAACTGATGGCTCTAGAAGACTCTTGAATATTATTAAGGTTATCAATACGGCGAAACTCCCAACTTCATTGCTTGCCCTAGATGCTGAAAAAGCTTTCGACAGGCTAAATTGGCTATACCTTAAACTCACCCTTATTAAATTTGGTTTTGACAACAATTTTCTCTCTTCAATTATGGCCCTTTATTCTAACCCCCAAGCAAAAATCTATGTTAACAATTATCTCTCAAACCCAATCCCTATTACAAATGGTACTAGACAGGGTTGCCCGCTTTCCCCTCTTCTCTTTGTCCTGGCTATGGAGCCTCTTGCTCAGAGGATCAGAGAAAATACTGACATCAGAGGGATATCTACCCCATCTCGAGAATTTAAAATTGGCCTCTTTGCAGATGATGTTATGCTTTCCCTGCTGGACCCAATAAATTCAGTTGCGGAGGTTTCGAAGGTTCTAGAAATATTCTCTCAGATTTCCTATTTTAAGATCAATAATGAAAAGTCTAAACTTTTAAACATTAATCTGGACCGTCAGACGAGAGAGGTTTTACACTCGAGATTTTCCTTTGGTGTGGCTAAACGCAATCTGATTTATTTGGGGATCAGTATTGGTAAAAATATTAACTCAACAATCTCTGACAATCTGGTTCTGATTGATGACATCGTCCGAGGAGATTTGATGGACTTTATGAAGAGAGATTTGTCGTGGTGGGGTAGAGTCCTCTCTATCAAGATGTTTGTTCTTCCCAAAATTTTATATTTTTTCCGCAATCTTCCTTTAGCTATTTCCCACATCTTTGTTCAAAAAATCCAAAATCAGATTAATTCTTATGTCTGGGATAATAAACGTGCGAGGATATCTGCAGATATATTGTACAAGAATAAAAGTAACGGAGGTCTGAGCCACCCTAACATTTCCGCTTATTATTTGGCAAACCTTATCAAACAGAGCAGTAATTGGTTTAATTCTGACAGTCCCCCAGCTTGGATGATTCTAGAGACTTTCTTAAATAACGGCTCCTCTCCTCGTGATTTGTTACTTAGGCATCTCTTTAAACAGTGCACTCATGATTCTTCCCACCCTATTTTCCAGGCGATTATTGACGCTTGGAAAAAAATCGCTAAAAGAAAGAAAAAGAGCTCCTTGAAAGATTCTGATATGGTTAAGCTTTCTCTTGTCAAAAATTTCCCAATTGGTTTTGTTGCTGATCTATATAACTCTTCCATTCCAGATCAATGGGACAATAAAGGGTTGAGAAAAATTGGAGACCTGTATGAAGCTTCTGTTTTTATTCCTTTCCAAACTCTTAAAAAAAGATTCAACTTACCCTCTTCTGATTTCTTTTTATATTCTCATTTAAAAAACATAATTCTGGAATTCATTTCTGGCAAACTTATCGTTTCTGAAACCTCGGTGAACCTGTTAAGCAACCCATCCCATAAAATTTTTTGGAGCCTGAGACACATATATAACAGTTTCAATAATGACCTTTCTTTTCAAAAACACCTTTACATGATACGATGGGAAAAAGATCTAAAACTCAATTTCCAATCCGACCAATGGGAGAATGCTGTTCTTTTTTCCCAAGCCTCTAATATATCTATGCCCTTACAAGAGGCCTACTTCAAAATTCTAACCAGATGGTATTACACTCCAATCAGGCTACATCATATAAAGCCCAGCAACTCTCCCCTTTGTTGGAGGGAGTGCGGCCTTAGGGGAGATCTTTTACATCTCTTTTGGAGCTGCACGAAAATCCGTAATCTATGGGCTCAGATCTCTTCTTTGGTTGATGATCTTTTAGGTAAACCATTAGTATTGACCCCTCAAAGGGCTTTACTATCCTTGGATCTTGAATCATGCAAGTCATTTGAAAGATCTCTGGTGATTCATTTATTTTCAGTTTGTAAAAACGCATTGGCTTTTTATTGGAGAAAGTCACATGTCCCCACTCTGGAGGACTTAGTTGATAAGATGAATCTTCACAGAATATTTGAACTCAGATTTGCCCTTATCAACAATAACTTAATTAAATTCTCTAGGAAGTGGGATATTTGGTCCACTAGGTTCCCGCAACCTTCTTATAATGCTGGAACATCTCAATGTGTGTCATGTTTAGCTCATTAATATGTCTAATTTGCTAATGATAGTAATGTGTGCTTAAATTGTTCAAGTTTATGTACTATCGTATATATTTTTTGACGAACAAATTTCTCCCATCTTTCCTGTTTATCCATTCCCGTTTGTACCTTTTTCCCTTCCCCTTCCCTCAGAATTTTCCCTTTACTACGAACATTCTTTTGTCACTACTTTTATGCTACGATTGTTATTCCCCTGTTAAATTGGTTTTTAAAAAATAAAAAAAATATGGTAAAACAAAGAGAGTGAGATGCCAGCTCCTTTCATTCAGTCAGTAGCTTCAAACATTTCTGGACGTTTTTCAATGGCAAAAATCAATGAATATTGTAAATGCACAAACAGTAATATCTCCACATTGCACGGTGCAATTCTGAAATTTTTTGCTTTTTCCTGCTAATCCTAGCATGATAAAGAAGATTCAAAGAGAGTGAGATGCCAGCTCCTTTCATTCAGTCAGTAGCTTCAAACATTTCTGGACGTTTTTCAATGGCAAAAATCAATGAATATTGTAAATGCACAAACAGTAATATCTCCACATTGCAAGGTGCAATTCTGAAATTTTTAGCTTTTTCCTGTTAATCCTAGCATGATAAAGAAGATTCAAAGAGAGTGAGATGCCAGCTCCTTTCATTCAGTCAGTAGCTTCAAACATTTCTGGTATATGAAAAACATGTTTTTCAATGGCAAAAATCAATGAATATTGTAAATGCACAAACAGTAATATCTCCACATTGCACGGTGCAATTCTGAAATTTTTTGCTTTTTCCTGTTAATCCTAGCATGATAAAGAAGATTCAAAGAGAGTGAGATGCCAGCTCCTTTCATTCAGTCAGTAGCTTCAAACATTTCTGGACGTTTTTCAATGGCAAAAATCAATGAATATTGTAAATGCACAAACAGTAATATCTCCACATTGCACGGTGCAATTCTGAAATTTTTAGCTTTTTCCTGTTAATCCTAGCATGATAAAGAAGATTCAAAGAGAGTGAGATGCCAGCTCCTTTCATTCAGTCAGTAGCTTCAAACATTTCTGGTATATGAAAAACATGTTTTTCAATGGCAAAAATCAATGAATATTGTAAATGCACAAACAGTAATATCTCCACATTGCACGGTGCAATTCTGAAATTTTTAGCTTTTTCCTGTTAATCCTAGCATGATAAAGAAGATTCAAAGAGAGTGAGATGCCAGCTCCTTTCATTCAGTCAGTAGCTTCAAACATTTCTGGACGTTTTTCAATGGCAAAAATCAATGAATATTGTAAATGCACAAACAGTAATATCTCCACATTGCACGGTGCAATTCTGAAATTTTTAGCTTTTTCCTGCTAATCCTAGCATGATAAAGAAGATTCAAAGAGAGTGAGATGCCAGCTCCTTTCATTCAGTCAGTAGCTTCAAACATTTCTGGACGTTTTTCAATGGCAAAAATCAATGAATATTGTAAATGCACAAACAGTAATATCTCCACATTGCACGGTGCAATTCTGAAATTTTTAGCTTTTTCCTGTTAATCCTAGCATGATAAAGAAGATTCAAAGAGAGTGAGATGCCAGCTCCTTTCATTCAGTCAGTAGCTTCAAACATTTCTGGACGTTTTTCAATGGCAAAAATCAATGAATATTGTAAATGCACAAACAGTAATATCTCCACATTGCACGGTGCAATTCTGAAATTTTTTGCTTTTTCCTGCTAATCCTAGCATGATAAAGAAGATTCAAAGAGAGTGAGATGCCAGGTCCTTTCATTCAGTCAGTAGCTTCAAACATTTCTGGACGTTTTTCAATGGCAAAAATCAATGAATATTGTAAATGCACAAACAGTAATATCTCCACATTGCACGGTGCAATTCTGAAATTTTTAGCTTTTTCCTGTTAATCCTAGCATGATAAAGAAGATTCAAAGAGAGTGAGATGCCAGCTCCTTTCATTCAGTCAGTAGCTTCAAACATTTCTGGACGTTTTTCAATGGCAAAAATCAATGAATATTGTAAATGCACAAACAGTAATATCTCCACATTGCACGGTGCAATTCTGAAATTTTTAGCTTTTTCCTGTTAATCCTAGCATGATAAAGAAGATTCAAAGAGAGTGAGATGCCAGCTCCTTTCATTCAGTCAGTAGCTTCAAACATTTCTGGACGTTTTTCAATGGCAAAAATCAATGAATATTGTAAATGCACAAACAGTAATATCTCCACATTGCACGGTGCAATTCTGAAATTTTTTGCTTTTTCCTGTTAATCCTAGCATGATAAAGAAGATTCAAAGAGAGTGAGATGCCAGCTCCTTTCATTCAGTCAGTAGCTTCAAACATTTCTGGACGTTTTTCAATGGCAAAAATCAATGAATATTGTAAATGCACAAACAGTAATATCTCCACATTGCACGGTGCAATTCTGAAATTTTTTGCTTTTTCCTGCTAATCCTAGCATGATAAAGAAGATTCAAAGAGAGTGAGATGCCAGCTCCTTTCATTCAGTCAGTAGCTTCAAACATTTCTGGACGTTTTTCAATGGCAAAAATCAATGAATATTGTAAATGCACAAACAGTAATATCTCCACATTGCACGGTGCAATTCTGAAATTTTTAGCTTTTTCCTGTTAATCCTAGCATGATAAAGAAGATTCAAAGAGAGTGAGATGCCAGCTCCTTTCATTCAGTCAGTAGCTTCAAACATTTCTGGACGTTTTTCAATGGCAAAAATCAATGAATATTGTAAATGCACAAACAGTAATATCTCCACATTGCACGGTGCAATTCTGAAATTTTTAGCTTTTTCCTGTTAATCCTAGCATGATAAAGAAGATTCAAAGAGAGTGAGATGCCAGCTCCTTTCATTCAGTCAGTAGCTTCAAACATTTCTGGTATATGAAAAACATGTTTTTCAATGGCAAAAATCAATGAATATTGTAAATGCACAAACAGTAATATCTCCACATTGCACGGTGCAATTCTGAAATTTTTTGCTTTTTCCTGCTAATCCTAGCATGATAAAGAAGATTCAAAGAGAGTGAGATGCCAGCTCCTTTCATTCAGTCAGTAGCTTCAAACATTTCTGGTATATGAAAAACATGTTTTTCAATGGCAAAAATCAATGAATATTGTAAATGCACAAACAGTAATATCTCCACATTGCACGGTGCAATTCTGAAATTTTTAGCTTTTTCCTGTTAATCCTAGCATGATAAAGAAGATTCAAAGAGAGTGAGATGCCAGCTCCTTTCATTCAGTCAGTAGCTTCAAACATTTCTGGTATATGAAAAACATGTTTTTCAATGGCAAAAATCAATGAATATTGTAAATGCACAAACAGTAATATCTCCACATTGCACGGTGCAATTCTGAAATTTTTAGCTTTTTCCTGTTAATCCTAGCATGATAAAGAAGATTCAAAGAGAGTGAGATGCCAGCTCCTTTCATTCAGTCAGTAGCTTCAAACATTTCTGGTATATGAAAAACATGTTTTTCAATGGCAAAAATCAATGAATATTGTAAATGCACAAACAGTAATATCTCCACATTGCAAGGTGCAATTCTGAAATTTTTAGCTTTTTCCTGTTAATCCTAGCATGATAAAGAAGATTCAAAGAGAGTGAGATGCCAGCTCCTTTCATTCAGTCAGTAGCTTCAAACATTTCTGGTATATGAAAAACATGTTTTTCAATGGCAAAAATCAATGAATATTGTAAATGCACAAACAGTAATATCTCCACATTGCACGGTGCAATTCTGAAATTTTTAGCTTTTTCCTGTTAATCCTAGCATGATAAAGAAGATTCAAAGAGAGTGAGATGCCAGCTCCTTTCATTCAGTCAGTAGCTTCAAACATTTCTGGTATATGAAAAACATGTTTTTCAATGGCAAAAATCAATGAATATTGTAAATGCACAAACAGTAATATCTCCACATTGCACGGTGCAATTCTGAAATTTTTAGCTTTTTCCTGTTAATCCTAGCATGATAAAGAAGATTCAAAGAGAGTGAGATGCCAGCTCCTTTCATTCAGTCAGTAGCTTCAAACATTTCTGGACGTTTTTCAATGGCAAAAATCAATGAATATTGTAAATGCACAAACAGTAATATCTCCACATTGCACGGTGCAATTCTGAAATTTTTAGCTTTTTCCTGTTAATCCTAGCATGATAAAGAAGATTCAAAGAGAGTGAGATGCCAGCTCCTTTCATTCAGTCAGTAGCTTCAAACATTTCTGGACGTTTTTCAATGGCAAAAATCAATGAATATTGTAAATGCACAAACAGTAATATCTCCACATTGCAAGGTGCAATTCTGAAATTTTTAGCTTTTTCCTGTTAATCCTAGCATGATAAAGAAGATTCAAAGAGAGTGAGATGCCAGCTCCTTTCATTCAGTCAGTAGCTTCAAACATTTCTGGTATATGAAAAACATGTTTTTCAATGGCAAAAATCAATGAATATTGTAAATGCACAAACAGTAATATCTCCACATTGCACGGTGCAATTCTGAAATTTTTAGCTTTTTCCTGTTAATCCTAGCATGATAAAGAAGATTCAAAGAGAGTGAGATGCCAGCTCCTTTCATTCAGTCAGTAGCTTCAAACATTTCTGGTATATGAAAAACATGTTTTTCAATGGCAAAAATCAATGAATATTGTAAATGCACAAACAGTAATATCTCCACATTGCACGGTGCAATTCTGAAATTTTTAGCTTTTTCCTGTTAATCCTAGCATGATAAAGAAGATTCAAAGAGAGTGAGATGCCAGCTCCTTTCATTCAGTCAGTAGCTTCAAACATTTCTGGACGTTTTTCAATGGCAAAAATCAATGAATATTGTAAATGCACAAACAGTAATATCTCCACATTGCACGGTGCAATTCTGAAATTTTTAGCTTTTTCCTGTTAATCCTAGCATGATAAAGAAGATTCAAAGAGAGTGAGATGCCAGCTCCTTTCATTCAGTCAGTAGCTTCAAACATTTCTGGACGTTTTTCAATGGCAAAAATCAATGAATATTGTAAATGCACAAACAGTAATATCTCCACATTGCACGGTGCAATTCTGAAATTTTTTGCTTTTTCCTGTTAATCCTAGCATGATAAAGAAGATTCAAAGAGAGTGAGATGCCAGCTCCTTTCATTCAGTCAGTAGCTTCAAACATTTCTGGACGTTTTTCAATGGCAAAAATCAATGAATATTGTAAATGCACAAACAGTAATATCTCCACATTGCACGGTGCAATTCTGAAATTTTTAGCTTTTTCCTGTTAATCCTAGCATGATAAAGAAGATTCAAAGAGAGTGAGATGCCAGCTCCTTTCATTCAGTCAGTAGCTTCAAACATTTCTGGACGTTTTTCAATGGCAAAAATCAATGAATATTGTAAATGCACAAACAGTAATATCTCCACATTGCACGGTGCAGTTCTGAAATTTTTTGCTTTTTCCTGTTAATCCTAGCATGATAAAGAAGATTCAAAGAGAGTGAGATGCCAGCTCCTTTCATTCAGTCAGTAGCTTCAAACATTTCTGGACGTTTTTCAATGGCAAAAATCAATGAATATTGTAAATGCACAAACAGTAATATCTCCACATTGCACGGTGCAATTCTGAAATTTTTAGCTTTTTCCTGTTAATCCTAGCATGATAAAGAAGATTCAAAGAGAGTGAGATGCCAGCTCCTTTCATTCAGTCAGTAGCTTCAAACATTTCTGGTATATGAAAAACATGTTTTTCAATGGCAAAAATCAATGAATATTGTAAATGCACAAACAGTAATATCTCCACATTGCACGGTGCAATTCTGAAATTTTTAGCTTTTTCCTGTTAATCCTAGCATGATAAAGAAGATTCAAAGAGAGTGAGATGCCAGCTCCTTTCATTCAGTCAGTAGCTTCAAACATTTCTGGTATATGAAAAACATGTTTTTCAATGGCAAAAATCAATGAATATTGTAAATGCACAAACAGTAATATCTCCACATTGCACGGTGCAATTCTGAAATTTTTAGCTTTTTCCTGTTAATCCTAGCATGATAAAGAAGATTCAAAGAGAGTGAGATGCCAGCTCCTTTCATTCAGTCAGTAGCTTCAAACATTTCTGGTATATGAAAAACATGTTTTTCAATGGCAAAAATCAATGAATATTGTAAATGCACAAACAGTAATATCTCCACATTGCACGGTGCAATTCTGAAATTTTTAGCTTTTTCCTGTTAATCCTAGCATGATAAAGAAGATTCAAAGAGAGTGAGATGCCAGCTCCTTTCATTCAGTCAGTAGCTTCAAACATTTCTGGACGTTTTTCAATGGCAAAAATCAATGAATATTGTAAATGCACAAACAGTAATATCTCCACATTGCACGGTGCAATTCTGAAATTTTTAGCTTTTTCCTGCTAATCCTAGCATGATAAAGAAGATTCAAAGAGAGTGAGATGCCAGCTCCTTTCATTCAGTCAGTAGCTTCAAACATTTCTGGTATATGAAAAACATGTTTTTCAATGGCAAAAATCAATGAATATTGTAAATGCACAAACAGTAATATCTCCACATTGCACGGTGCAATTCTGAAATTTTTTGCTTTTTCCTGCTAATCCTAGCATGATAAAGAAGATTCAAAGAGAGTGAGATGCCAGCTCCTTTCATTCAGTCAGTAGCTTCAAACATTTCTGGTATATGAAAAACATGTTTTTCAATGGCAAAAATCAATGAATATTGTAAATGCACAAACAGTAATATCTCCACATTGCACGGTGCAATTCTGAAATTTTTAGCTTTTTCCTGTTAATCCTAGCATGATAAAGAAGATTCAAAGAGAGTGAGATGCCAGCTCCTTTCATTCAGTCAGTAGCTTCAAACATTTCTGGTATATGAAAAACATGTTTTTCAATGGCAAAAATCAATGAATATAGTAAATGCACAAACAGTAATATCTCCACATTGCACGGTGCAATTCTGAAATTTTTAGCTTTTTCCTGTTAATCCTAGCATGATAAAGAAGATTCAAAGAGAGTGAGATGCCAGCTCCTTTCATTCAGTCAGTAGCTTCAAACATTTCTGGTATATGAAAAACATGTTTTTCAATGGCAAAAATCAATGAATATTGTAAATGCACAAACAGTAATATCTCCACATTGCACGGTGCAATTCTGAAATTTTTAGCTTTTTCCTGTTAATCCTAGCATGATAAAGAAGATTCAAAGAGAGTGAGATGCCAGCTCCTTTCATTCAGTCAGTAGCTTCAAACATTTCTGGACGTTTTTCAATGGCAAAAATCAATGAATATTGTAAATGCACAAACAGTAATATCTCCACATTGCACGGTGCAATTCTGAAATTTTTAGCTTTTTCCTGTTAATCCTAGCATGATAAAGAAGATTCAAAGAGAGTGAGATGCCAGCTCCTTTCATTCAGTCAGTAGCTTCAAACATTTCTGGTATATGAAAAACATGTTTTTCAATGGCAAAAATCAATGAATATTGTAAATGCACAAACAGTAATATCTCCACATTGCACGGTGCAATTCTGAAATTTTTAGCTTTTTCCTGTTAATCCTAGCATGATAAAGAAGATTCAAAGAGAGTGAGATGCCAGCTCCTTTCATTCAGTCAGTAGCTTCAAACATTTCTGGACGTTTTTCAATGGCAAAAATCAATGAATATTGTAAATGCACAAACAGTAATATCTCCACATTGCACGGTGCAATTCTGAAATTTTTAGCTTTTTCCTGTTAATCCTAGCATGATAAAGAAGATTCAAAGAGAGTGAGATGCCAGCTCCTTTCATTCAGTCAGTAGCTTCAAACATTTCTGGTATATGAAAAACATGTTTTTCAATGGCAAAAATCAATGAATATTGTAAATGCACAAACAGTAATATCTCCACATTGCACGGTGCAATTCTGAAATTTTTAGCTTTTTCCTGTTAATCCTAGCATGATAAAGAAGATTCAAAGAGAGTGAGATGCCAGCTCCTTTCATTCAGTCAGTAGCTTCAAACATTTCTGGTATATGAAAAACATGTTTTTCAATGGCAAAAATCAATGAATATTGTAAATGCACAAACAGTAATATCTCCACATTGCACGGTGCAATTCTGAAATTTTTAGCTTTTTCCTGTTAATCCTAGCATGATAAAGAAGATTCAAAGAGAGTGAGATGCCAGCTCCTTTCATTCAGTCAGTAGCTTCAAACATTTCTGGTATATGAAAAACATGTTTTTCAATGGCAAAAATCAATGAATATTGTAAATGCACAAACAGTAATATCTCCACATTGCACGGTGCAATTCTGAAATTTTTAGCTTTTTCCTGTTAATCCTAGCATGATAAAGAAGATTCAAAGAGAGTGAGATGCCAGCTCCTTTCATTCAGTCAGTAGCTTCAAACATTTCTGGTATATGAAAAACATGTTTTTCAATGGCAAAAATCAATGAATATTGTAAATGCACAAACAGTAATATCTCCACATTGCACGGTGCAATTCTGAAATTTTTAGCTTTTTCCTGTTAATCCTAGCATGATAAAGAAGATTCAAAGAGAGTGAGATGCCAGCTCCTTTCATTCAGTCAGTAGCTTCAAACATTTCTGGACGTTTTTCAATGGCAAAAATCAATGAATATTGTAAATGCACAAACAGTAATATCTCCACATTGCACGGTGCAATTCTGAAATTTTTAGCTTTTTCCTGCTAATCCTAGCATGATAAAGAAGATTCAAAGAGAGTGAGATGCCAGCTCCTTTCATTCAGTCAGTAGCTTCAAACATTTCTGGTATATGAAAAACATGTTTTTCAATGGCAAAAATCAATGAATATTGTAAATGCACAAACAGTAATATCTCCACATTGCACGGTGCAATTCTGAAATTTTTTGCTTTTTCCTGCTAATCCTAGCATGATAAAGAAGATTCAAAGAGAGTGAGATGCCAGCTCCTTTCATTCAGTCAGTAGCTTCAAACATTTCTGGTATATGAAAAACATGTTTTTCAATGGCAAAAATCAATGAATATTGTAAATGCACAAACAGTAATATCTCCACATTGCACGGTGCAATTCTGAAATTTTTAGCTTTTTCCTGTTAATCCTAGCATGATAAAGAAGATTCAAAGAGAGTGAGATGCCAGCTCCTTTCATTCAGTCAGTAGCTTCAAACATTTCTGGTATATGAAAAACATGTTTTTCAATGGCAAAAATCAATGAATATAGT
The DNA here is from genome assembly GCF_046119375.1 of Phyllobates terribilis. Taxonomy (NCBI): domain Eukaryota; kingdom Metazoa; phylum Chordata; class Amphibia; order Anura; family Dendrobatidae; genus Phyllobates; species Phyllobates terribilis. Next base: position 43,271 of record NW_027367623.1, read on the forward strand.
AAATGCACAAACAGTAATATCTCCACATTGCACGGTGCAATTCTGAAATTTTTAGCTTTTTCCTGTTAATCCTAGCATGATAAAGAAGATTCAAAGAGAGTGAGATGCCAGCTCCTTTCATTCAGTCAGTAGCTTCAAACATTTCTGGTATATGAAAAACATGTTTTTCAATGGCAAAAATCAATGAATATTGTAAATGCACAAACAGTAATATCTCCACATTGCACGGTGCAATTCTGAAATTTTTAGCTTTTTCCTGTTAATCCTAGCATGATAAAGAAGATTCAAAGAGAGTGAGATGCCAGCTCCTTTCATTCAGTCAGTAGCTTCAAACATTTCTGGTATATGAAAAACATGTTTTTCAATGGCAAAAATCAATGAATATAGTAAATGCACAAACAGTAATATCTCCACATTGCACGGTGCAATTCTGAAATTTTTAGCTTTTTCCTGTTAATCCTAGCATGATAAAGAAGATTCAAAGAGAGTGAGATGCCAGCTCCTTTCATTCAGTCAGTAGCTTCAAACATTTCTGGTATATGAAAAACATGTTTTTCAATGGCAAAAATCAATGAATATTGTAAATGCACAAACAGTAATATCTCCACATTGCACGGTGCAATTCTGAAATTTTTAGCTTTTTCCTGTTAATCCTAGCATGATAAAGAAGATTCAAAGAGAGTGAGATGCCAGCTCCTTTCATTCAGTCAGTAGCTTCAAACATTTCTGGACGTTTTTCAATGGCAAAAATCAATGAATATTGTAAATGCACAAACAGTAATATCTCCACATTGCACGGTGCAATTCTGAAATTTTTAGCTTTTTCCTGTTAATCCTAGCATGATAAAGAAGATTCAAAGAGAGTGAGATGCCAGCTCCTTTCATTCAGTCAGTAGCTTCAAACATTTCTGGTATATGAAAAACATGTTTTTCAATGGCAAAAATCAATGAATATTGTAAATGCACAAACAGTAATATCTCCACATTGCACGGTGCAATTCTGAAATTTTTAGCTTTTTCCTGTTAATCCTAGCATGATAAAGAAGATTCAAAGAGAGTGAGATGCCAGCTCCTTTCATTCAGTCAGTAGCTTCAAACATTTCTGGACGTTTTTCAATGGCAAAAATCAATGAATATTGTAAATGCACAAACAGTAATATCTCCACATTGCACGGTGCAATTCTGAAATTTTTAGCTTTTTCCTGTTAATCCTAGCATGATAAAGAAGATTCAAAGAGAGTGAGATGCCAGCTCCTTTCATTCAGTCAGTAGCTTCAAACATTTCTGGTATATGAAAAACATGTTTTTCAATGGCAAAAATCAATGAATATTGTAAATGCACAAACAGTAATATCTCCACATTGCACGGTGCAATTCTGAAATTTTTAGCTTTTTCCTGTTAATCCTAGCATGATAAAGAAGATTCAAAGAGAGTGAGATGCCAGCTCCTTTCATTCAGTCAGTAGCTTCAAACATTTCTGGTATATGAAAAACATGTTTTTCAATGGCAAAAATCAATGAATATTGTAAATGCACAAACAGTAATATCTCCACATTGCACGGTGCAATTCTGAAATTTTTAGCTTTTTCCTGTTAATCCTAGCATGATAAAGAAGATTCAAAGAGAGTGAGATGCCAGCTCCTTTCATTCAGTCAGTAGCTTCAAACATTTCTGGTATATGAAAAACATGTTTTTCAATGGCAAAAATCAATGAATATTGTAAATGCACAAACAGTAATATCTCCACATTGCACGGTGCAATTCTGAAATTTTTAGCTTTTTCCTGTTAATCCTAGCATGATAAAGAAGATTCAAAGAGAGTGAGATGCCAGCTCCTTTCATTCAGTCAGTAGCTTCAAACATTTCTGGTATATGAAAAACATGTTTTTCAATGGCAAAAATCAATGAATATTGTAAATGCACAAACAGTAATATCTCCACATTGCACGGTGCAATTCTGAAATTTTTAGCTTTTTCCTGTTAATCCTAGCATGATAAAGAAGATTCAAAGAGAGTGAGATGCCAGCTCCTTTCATTCAGTCAGTAGCTTCAAACATTTCTGGACGTTTTTCAATGGCAAAAATCAATGAATATTGTAAATGCACAAACAGTAATATCTCCACATTGCACGGTGCAATTCTGAAATTTTTAGCTTTTTCCTGCTAATCCTAGCATGATAAAGAAGATTCAAAGAGAGTGAGATGCCAGCTCCTTTCATTCAGTCAGTAGCTTCAAACATTTCTGGTATATGAAAAACATGTTTTTCAATGGCAAAAATCAATGAATATTGTAAATGCACAAACAGTAATATCTCCACATTGCACGGTGCAATTCTGAAATTTTTTGCTTTTTCCTGCTAATCCTAGCATGATAAAGAAGATTCAAAGAGAGTGAGATGCCAGCTCCTTTCATTCAGTCAGTAGCTTCAAACATTTCTGGTATATGAAAAACATGTTTTTCAATGGCAAAAATCAATGAATATTGTAAATGCACAAACAGTAATATCTCCACATTGCACGGTGCAATTCTGAAATTTTTAGCTTTTTCCTGTTAATCCTAGCATGATAAAGAAGATTCAAAGAGAGTGAGATGCCAGCTCCTTTCATTCAGTCAGTAGCTTCAAACATTTCTGGTATATGAAAAACATGTTTTTCAATGGCAAAAATCAATGAATATAGTAAATGCACAAACAGTAATATCTCCACATTGCACGGTGCAATTCTGAAATTTTTAGCTTTTTCCTGTTAATCCTAGCATGATAAAGAAGATTCAAAGAGAGTGAGATGCCAGCTCCTTTCATTCAGTCAGTAGCTTCAAACATTTCTGGTATATGAAAAACATGTTTTTCAATGGCAAAAATCAATGAATATTGTAAATGCACAAACAGTAATATCTCCACATTGCACGGTGCAATTCTGAAATTTTTAGCTTTTTCCTGTTAATCCTAGCATGATAAAGAAGATTCAAAGAGAGTGAGATGCCAGCTCCTTTCATTCAGTCAGTAGCTTCAAACATTTCTGGACGTTTTTCAATGGCAAAAATCAATGAATATTGTAAATGCACAAACAGTAATATCTCCACATTGCACGGTGCAATTCTGAAATTTTTAGCTTTTTCCTGTTAATCCTAGCATGATAAAGAAGATTCAAAGAGAGTGAGATGCCAGCTCCTTTCATTCAGTCAGTAGCTTCAAACATTTCTGGTATATGAAAAACATGTTTTTCAATGGCAAAAATCAATGAATATTGTAAATGCACAAACAGTAATATCTCCACATTGCACGGTGCAATTCTGAAATTTTTAGCTTTTTCCTGTTAATCCTAGCATGATAAAGAAGATTCAAAGAGAGTGAGATGCCAGCTCCTTTCATTCAGTCAGTAGCTTCAAACATTTCTGGGACGTTTTTCAATGGCAAAAATCAATGAATATTGTAAATGCACAAACAGTAATATCTCCACATTGCACGGTGCAATTCTGAAATTTTTAGCTTTTTCCTGTTAATCCTAGCATGATAAAGAAGATTCAAAGAGAGTGAGATGCCAGCTCCTTTCATTCAGTCAGTAGCTTCAAACATTTCTGGTATATGAAAAACATGTTTTTCAATGGCAAAAATCAATGAATATTGTAAATGCACAAACAGTAATATCTCCACATTGCACGGTGCAATTCTGAAATTTTTAGCTTTTTCCTGTTAATCCTAGCATGATAAAGAAGATTCAAAGAGAGTGAGATGCCAGCTCCTTTCATTCAGTCAGTAGCTTCAAACATTTCTGGTATATGAAAAACATGTTTTTCAATGGCAAAAATCAATGAATATTGTAAATGCACAAACAGTAATATCTCCACATTGCACGGTGCAATTCTGAAATTTTTAGCTTTTTCCTGTTAATCCTAGCATGATAAAGAAGATTCAAAGAGAGTGAGATGCCAGCTCCTTTCATTCAGTCAGTAGCTTCAAACATTTCTGGTATATGAAAAACATGTTTTTCAATGGCAAAAATCAATGAATATTGTAAATGCACAAACAGTAATATCTCCACATTGCACGGTGCAATTCTGAAATTTTTAGCTTTTTCCTGTTAATCCTAGCATGATAAAGAAGATTCAAAGAGAGTGAGATGCCAGCTCCTTTCATTCAGTCAGTAGCTTCAAACATTTCTGGTATATGAAAAACATGTTTTTCAATGGCAAAAATCAATGAATATTGTAAATGCACAAACAGTAATATCTCCACATTGCACGGTGCAATTCTGAAATTTTTAGCTTTTTCCTGTTAATCCTAGCATGATAAAGAAGATTCAAAGAGAGTGAGATGCCAGCTCCTTTCATTCAGTCAGTAGCTTCAAACATTTCTGGTATATGAAAAACATGTTTTTCAATGGCAAAAATCAATGAATATTGTAAATGCACAAACAGTAATATCTCCACATTGCACGGTGCAATTCTGAAATTTTTAGCTTTTTCCTGTTAATCCTAGCATGATAAAGAAGATTCAAAGAGAGTGAGATGCCAGCTCCTTTCATTCAGTCAGTAGCTTCAAACATTTCTGGTATATGAAAAACATGTTTTTCAATGGCAAAAATCAATGAATATTGTAAATGCACAAACAGTAATATCTCCACATTGCACGGTGCAATTCTGAAATTTTTAGCTTTTTCCTGTTAATCCTAGCATGATAAAGAAGATTCAAAGAGAGTGAGATGCCAGCTCCTTTCATTCAGTCAGTAGCTTCAAACATTTCTGGACGTTTTTCAATGGCAAAAATCAATGAATATTGTAAATGCACAAACAGTAATATCTCCACATTGCACGGTGCAATTCTGAAATTTTTAGCTTTTTCCTGTTAATCCTAGCATGATAAAGAAGATTCAAAGAGAGTGAGATGCCAGCTCCTTTCATTCAGTCAGTAGCTTCAAACATTTCTGGTATATGAAAAACATGTTTTTCAATGGCAAAAATCAATGAATATTGTAAATGCACAAACAGTAATATCTCCACATTGCACGGTGCAATTCTGAAATTTTTAGCTTTTTCCTGTTAATCCTAGCATGATAAAGAAGATTCAAAGAGAGTGAGATGCCAGCTCCTTTCATTCAGTCAGTAGCTTCAAACATTTCTGGTATATGAAAAACATGTTTTTCAATGGCAAAAATCAATGAATATTGTAAATGCACAAACAGTAATATCTCCACATTGCACGGTGCAATTCTGAAATTTTTAGCTTTTTCCTGTTAATCCTAGCATGATAAAGAAGATTCAAAGAGAGTGAGATGCCAGCTCCTTTCATTCAGTCAGTAGCTTCAAACATTTCTGGTATATGAAAAACATGTTTTTCAATGGCAAAAATCAATGAATATTGTAAATGCACAAACAGTAATATCTCCACATTGCACGGTGCAATTCTGAAATTTTTAGCTTTTTCCTGTTAATCCTAGCATGATAAAGAAGATTCAAAGAGAGTGAGATGCCAGCTCCTTTCATTCAGTCAGTAGCTTCAAACATTTCTGGTATATGAAAAACATGTTTTTCAATGGCAAAAATCAATGAATATTGTAAATGCACAAACAGTAATATCTCCACATTGCACGGTGCAATTCTGAAATTTTTAGCTTTTTCCTGTTAATCCTAGCATGATAAAGAAGATTCAAAGAGAGTGAGATGCCAGCTCCTTTCATTCAGTCAGTAGCTTCAAACATTTCTGGTATATGAAAAACATGTTTTTCAATGGCAAAAATCAATGAATATTGTAAATGCACAAACAGTAATATCTCCACATTGCACGGTGCAATTCTGAAATTTTTAGCTTTTTCCTGTTAATCCTAGCATGATAAAGAAGATTCAAAGAGAGTGAGATGCCAGCTCCTTTCATTCAGTCAGTAGCTTCAAACATTTCTGGTATATGAAAAACATGTTTTTCAATGGCAAAAATCAATGAATATTGTAAATGCACAAACAGTAATATCTCCACATTGCACGGTGCAATTCTGAAATTTTTAGCTTTTTCCTGTTAATCCTAGCATGATAAAGAAGATTCAAAGAGAGTGAGATGCCAGCTCCTTTCATTCAGTCAGTAGCTTCAAACATTTCTGGACGTTTTTCAATGGCAAAAATCAATGAATATTGTAAATGCACAAACAGTAATATCTCCACATTGCACGGTGCAATTCTGAAATTTTTAGCTTTTTCCTGTTAATCCTAGCATGATAAAGAAGATTCAAAGAGAGTGAGATGCCAGCTCCTTTCATTCAGTCAGTAGCTTCAAACATTTCTGGACGTTTTTCAATGGCAAAAATCAATGAATATTGTAAATGCACAAACAGTAATATCTCCACATTGCACGGTGCAATTCTGAAATTTTTAGCTTTTTCCTGTTAATCCTAGCATGATAAAGAAGATTCAAAGAGAGTGAGATGCCAGCTCCTTCCATTCAGTCAGTAGCTTCAAACATTTCTGGTATATGAAAAACATGTTTTTCAATGGCAAAAATCAATGAATATTGTAAATGCACAAACAGTAATATCTCCACATTGCACGGTGCAATTCTGAAATTTTTAGCTTTTTCCTGTTAATCCTAGCATGATAAAGAAGATTCAAAGAGAGTGAGATGCCAGCTCCTTTCATTCAGTCAGTAGCTTCAAACATTTCTGGACGTTTTTCAATGGCAAAAATCAATGAATATTGTAAATGCACAAACAGTAATATCTCCACATTGCACGGTGCAATTCTGAAATTTTTAGCTTTTTCCTGTTAATCCTAGCATGATAAAGAAGATTCAAAGAGAGTGAGATGCCAGCTCCTTTCATTCAGTCAGTAGCTTCAAACATTTCTGGTATATGAAAAACATGTTTTTCAATGGCAAAAATCAATGAATATTGTAAATGCACAAACAGTAATATCTCCACATTGCACGGTGCAATTCTGAAATTTTTAGCTTTTTCCTGTTAATCCTAGCATGATAAAGAAGATTCAAAGAGAGTGAGATGCCAGCTCCTTTCATTCAGTCAGTAGCTTCAAACATTTCTGGTATATGAAAAACATGTTTTTCAATGGCAAAAATCAATGAATATTGTAAATGCACAAACAGTAATATCTCCACATTGCACGGTGCAATTCTGAAATTTTTAGCTTTTTCCTGTTAATCCTAGCATGATAAAGAAGATTCAAAGAGAGTGAGATGCCAGCTCCTTTCATTCAGTCAGTAGCTTCAAACATTTCTGGTATATGAAAAACATGTTTTTCAATGGCAAAAATCAATGAATATTGTAAATGCACAAACAGTAATATCTCCACATTGCACGGTGCAATTCTGAAATTTTTTGCTTTTTCCTGTTAATCCTAGCATGATAAAGAAGATTCAAAGAGAGTGAAATGCCAGCTCCTTTCATTCAGTCAGTAGCTTCAAACATTTCTGGTATATGAAAAACATGTTTTTCAATGGCAAAAATCAATGAATATTGTAAATGCACAAACAGTAATATCTCCACATTGCACGGTGCAATTCTGAAATTTTTAGCTTTTTCCTGCTAATCCTAGCATGATAAAGAAGATTCAAAGAGAGTGAGATGCCAGCTCCTTTCATTCAGTCAGTAGCTTCAAACATTTCTGGACGTTTTTCAATGGCAAAAATCAATGAATATTGTAAATGCACAAACAGTAATATCTCCACATTGCACGGTGCAATTCTGAAATTTTTTGCTTTTTCCTGCTAATCCTAGCATGATAAAGAAGATTCAAAGAGAGTGAGATGCCAGCTCCTTTCATTCAGTCAGTAGCTTCAAACATTTCTGGTATATGAAAAACATGTTTTTCAATGGCAAAAATCAATGAATATTGTAAATGCACAAACAGTAATATCTCCACATTGCACGGTGCAATTCTGAAATTTTTAGCTTTTTCCTGTTAATCCTAGCATGATAAAGAAGATTCAAAGAGAGTGAGATGCCAGCTCCTTTCATTCAGTCAGTAGCTTCAAACATTTCTGGTATATGAAAAACATGTTTTTCAATGGCAAAAATCAATGAATATTGTAAATGCACAAACAGTAATATCTCCACATTGCACGGTGCAATTCTGAAATTTTTAGCTTTTTCCTGTTAATCCTAGCATGATAAAGAAGATTCAAAGAGAGTGAGATGCCAGCTCCTTTCATTCAGTCAGTAGCTTCAAACATTTCTGGACGTTTTTCAATGGCAAAAATCAATGAATATTGTAAATGCACAAACAGTAATATCTCCACATTGCACGGTGCAATTCTGAAATTTTTAGCTTTATCCTGTTAATCCTAGCATGATAAAGAAGATTCAAAGAGAGTGAGATGCCAGCTCCTTTCATTCAGTCAGTAGCTTCAAACATTTCTGGACGTTTTTCAATGGCAAAAATCAATGAATATTGTAAATGCACAAACAGTAATATCTCCACATTGCACGGTGCAATTCTGAAATTTTTAGCTTTTTCCTGTTAATCCTAGCATGATAAAGAAGATTCAAAGAGAGTGAGATGCCAGCTCCTTTCATTCAGTCAGTAGCTTCAAACATTTCTGGACGTTTTTCAATGGCAAAAATCAATGAATATTGTAAATGCACAAACAGTAATATCTCCACATTGCACGGTGCAATTCTGAAATTTTTTGCTTTTTCCTGTTAATCCTAGCATGATAAAGAAGATTCAAAGAGAGTGAGATGCCAGCTCCTTTCATTCAGTCAGTAGCTTCAAACATTTCTGGTATATGAAAAACATGTTTTTCAATGGCAAAAATCAATGAATATTGTAAATGCACAAACAGTAATATCTCCACATTGCACGGTGCAATTCTGAAATTTTTAGCTTTTTCCTGTTAATCCTAGCATGATAAAGAAGATTCAAAGAGAGTGAGATGCCAGCTCCTTTCATTCAGTCAGTAGCTTCAAACATTTCTGGACGTTTTTCAATGGCAAAAATCAATGAATATTGTAAATGCACAAACAGTAATATCTCCACATTGCACGGTGCACTTCTGAAATTTTTAGCTTTTTCCTGTTAATCCTAGCATGATAAAGAAGATTCAAAGAGAGTGAGATGCCAGCTCCTTTCATTCAGTCAGTAGCTTCAAACATTTCTGGACGTTTTTCAATGGCAAAAATCAATGAATATTGTAAATGCACAAACAGTAATATCTCCACATTGCACGGTGCAATTCTGAAATTTTTAGCTTTTTCCTGTTAATCCTAGCATGATAAAGAAGATTCAAAGAGAGTGAGATGCCAGCTCCTTTCATTCAGTCAGTAGCTTCAAACATTTCTGGTATATGAAAAACATGTTTTTCAATGGCAAAAATCAATGAATATTGTAAATGCACAAACAGTAATATCTCCACATTGCACGGTGCAATTCTGAAATTTTTAGCTTTTTCCTGTTAATCCTAGCATGATAAAGAAGATTCAAAGAGAGTGAGATGCCAGCTCCTTTCATTCAGTCAGTAGCTTCAAACATTTCTGGACGTTTTTCAATGGCAAAAATCAATGAATATTGTAAATGCACAAACAGTAATATCTCCACATTGCACGGTGCAATTCTGAAATTTTTAGCTTTTTCCTGTTAATCCTAGCATGATAAAGAAGATTCAAAGAGAGTGAGATGCCAGCTCCTTTCATTCAGTCAGTAGCTTCAAACATTTCTGGTATATGAAAAACATGTTTTTCAATGGCAAAAATCAATGAATATTGTAAATGCACAAACAGTAATATCTCCACATTGCACGGTGCAATTCTGAAATTTTTAGCTTTTTCCTGTTAATCCTAGCATGATAAAGAAGATTCAAAGAGAGTGAGATGCCAGCTCCTTTCATTCAGTCAGTAGCTTCAAACATTTCTGGTATATGAAAAACGTTTTTCAATGGCAAAAATCAATGAATATTGTAAATGCACAAACAGTAATATCTCCACATTGCACGGTGCAATTCTGAAATTTTTAGCTTTTTCCTGTTAATCCTAGCATGATAAAGAAGATTCAAAGAGAGTGAGATGCCAGCTCCTTTCATTCAGTCAGTAGCTTCAAACATTTCTGGACGTTTTTCAATGGCAAAAATCAATGAATATTGTAAATGCACAAACAGTAATATCTCCACATTGCACGGTGCAATTCTGAAATTTTTTGCTTTTTCCTGCTAATCCTAGCATGATAAAGAAGATTCAAAGAGAGTGAGATGCCAGCTCCTTTCATTCAGTCAGTAGCTTCAAACATTTCTGGACGTTTTTCAATGGCAAAAATCAATGAATATTGTAAATGCACAAACAGTAATATCTCCACATTGCACGGTGCAATTCTGAAATTTTTTGCTTTTTCCTGTTAATCCTAGCATGATAAAGAAGATTCAAAGAGAGTGAGATGCCAGCTCCTTTCATTCAGTCAGTAGCTTCAAACATTTCTGGTATATGAAAAACATGTTTTTCAATGGCAAAAATCAATGAATATTGTAAATGCACAAACAGTAATATCTCCACATTGCACGGTGCAATTCTGAAATTTTTAGCTTTTTCCTGTTAATCCTAGCATGATAAAGAAGATTCAAAGAGAGTGAGATGCCAGCTCCTTTCATTCAGTCAGTAGCTTCAAACATTTCTGGTATATGAAAAACATGTTTTTCAATGGCAAAAATCAATGAATATTGTAAATGCACAAACAGTAATATCTCCACATTGCACGGTGCAATTCTGAAATTTTTAGCTTTTTCCTGCTAATCCTAGCATGATAAAGAAGATTCAAAGAGAGTGAGATGCCAGCTCCTTTCATTCAGTCAGTAGCTTCAAACATTTCTGGTATATGAAAAACATGTTTTTCAATGGCAAAAATCAATGAATATTGTAAATGCACAAACAGTAATATCTCCACATTGCACGGTGCAATTCTGAAATTTTTAGCTTTTTCCTGTTAATCCTAGCATGATAAAGAAGATTCAAAGAGAGTGAGATGCCAGCTCCTTTCATTCAGTCAGTAGCTTCAAACATTTCTGGTATATGAAAAACATGTTTTTCAATGGCAAAAATCAATGAATATTGTAAATGCACAAACAGTAATATCTCCACATTGCACGGTGCAATTCTGAAATTTTTAGCTTTTTCCTGTTAATCCTAGCATGATAAAGAAGATTCAAAGAGAGTGAGATGCCAGCTCCTTTCATTCAGTCAGTAGCTTCAAACATTTCTGGACGTTTTTCAATGGCAAAAATCAATGAATATTGTAAATGCACAAACAGTAATATCTCCACATTGCACGGTGCAATTCTGAAATTTTTAGCTTTTTCCTGTTAATCCTAGCATGATAAAGAAGATTCAAAGAGAGTGAAATGCCAGCTCCTTTCATTCAGTCAGTAGCTTCAAACATTTCTGGTATATGAAAAACATGTTTTTCAATGGCAAAAATCAATGAATATTGTAAATGCACAAACAGTAATATCTCCACATTGCACGGTGCAATTCTGAAATTTTTAGCTTTTTCCTGCTAATCCTAGCATGATAAAGAAGATTCAAAGAGAGTGAGATGCCAGCTCCTTTCATTCAGTCAGTAGCTTCAAACATTTCTGGACGTTTTTCAATGGCAAAAATCAATGAATATTGTAAATGCACAAACAGTAATATCTCCACATTGCACGGTGCAATTCTGAAATTTTTTGCTTTTTCCTGCTAATCCTAGCATGATAAAGAAGATTCAAAGAGAGTGAGATGCCAGCTCCTTTCATTCAGTCAGTAGCTTCAAACATTTCTGGTATATGAAAAACATGTTTTTCAATGGCAAAAATCAATGAATATTGTAAATGCACAAACAGTAATATCTCCACATTGCACGGTGCAATTCTGAAATTTTTAGCTTTTTCCTGTTAATCCTAGCATGATAAAGAAGATTCAAAGAGAGTGAGATGCCAGCTCCTTTCATTCAGTCAGTAGCTTCAAACATTTCTGGTATATGAAAAACATGTTTTTCAATGGCAAAAATCAATGAATATTGTAAATGCACAAACAGTAATATCTCCACATTGCACGGTGCAATTCTGAAATTTTTAGCTTTTTCCTGTTAATCCTAGCATGATAAAGAAGATTCAAAGAGAGTGAGATGCCAGCTCCTTTCATTCAGTCAGTAGCTTCAAACATTTCTGGACGTTTTTCAATGGCAAAAATCAATGAATATTGTAAATGCACAAACAGTAATATCTCCACATTGCACGGTGCAATTCTGAAATTTTTAGCTTTTTCCTGTTAATCCTAGCATGATAAAGAAGATTCAAAGAGAGTGAGATGCCAGCTCCTTTCATTCAGTCAGTAGCTTCAAACATTTCTGGACGTTTTTCAATGGCAAAAATCAATGAATATTGTAAATGCACAAACAGTAATATCTCCACATTGCACGGTGCAATTCTGAAATTTTTAGCTTTTTCCTGTTAATCCTAGCATGATAAAGAAGATTCAAAGAGAGTGAGATGCCAGCTCCTTTCATTCAGTCAGTAGCTTCAAACATTTCTGGACGTTTTTCAATGGCAAAAATCAATGAATATTGTAAATGCACAAACAGTAATATCTCCACATTGCACGGTGCAATTCTGAAATTTTTTGCTTTTTCCTGTTAATCCTAGCATGATAAAGAAGATTCAAAGAGAGTGAGATGCCAGCTCCTTTCATTCAGTCAGTAGCTTCAAACATTTCTGGTATATGAAAAACATGTTTTTCAATGGCAAAAATCAATGAATATTGTAAATGCACAAACAGTAATATCTCCACATTGCACGGTGCAATTCTGAAATTTTTAGCTTTTTCCTGTTAATCCTAGCATGATAAAGAAGATTCAAAGAGAGTGAGATGCCAGCTCCTTTCATTCAGTCAGTAGCTTCAAACATTTCTGGACGTTTTTCAATGGCAAAAATCAATGAATATTGTAAATGCACAAACAGTAATATCTCCACATTGCACGGTGCAATTCTGAAATTTTTAGCTTTTTCCTGTTAATCCTAGCATGATAAAGAAGATTCAAAGAGAGTGAGATGCCAGCTCCTTTCATTCAGTCAGTAGCTTCAAACATTTCTGGACGTTTTTCAATGGCAAAAATCAATGAATATTGTAAATGCACAAACAGT
>NW_027367624.1:0-56359 GCF_046119375.1 Phyllobates terribilis
AATATTGTAAATGCACAAACAGTAATATCTCCACATTGCAAGGTGCAATTCTGAAATTTTTTGCTTTTTCCTGTTAATCCTAGCATGATAAAGAAGATTCAAAGAGAGTGAGATGCCAGCTCCTTTCATTCAGTCAGTAGCTTCAAACATTTCTGGTGTATGAAAAACATGTCTTTCAATGGCAAAAATCAATGAATATTGTAAATGCACAAACAGTAATATCTCCACATTGCACGGTGCAATTCTGAAATTTTTAGCTTTTTCCTGTTAATCCTAGCATGATAAAGAAGATTCAAAGAGAGTGAGATGCCAGCTCCTTTCATTCAGTCAGTAGCTTCAAACATTTCTGGTATATGAAAAACATGTTTTTCAATGGCAAAAATCAATGAATATTGTAAATGCACAAACAGTAATATCTCCACATTGCACGGTGCAATTCTGAAATTTTTAGCTTTTTCCTGTTAATCCTAGCATGATAAAGAAGATTCAAAGAGAGTGAGATGCCAGCTCCTTTCATTCAGTCAGTAGCTTCAAACATTTCTGGTATATGAAAAACATGTTTTTCAATGGCAAAAATCAATGAATATTGTAAATGCAAACAGTAATATCTCCACATTGCAAGGTGCAATTCTGAAATTTTTTGCTTTTTCCTGCTAATCCTAGCATGATAAAGAAGATTCAAAGAGAGTGAGATGCCAGCTCCTTTCATTCAGTCAGTAGCTTCAAACATTTCTGGTATATGAAAAACATGTTTTTCAATGGCAAAAATCAATGAATATTGTAAATGCAAACAGTAATATCTCCACATTGCAAGGTGCAATTCTGAAATTTTTTGCTTTTTCCTGCTAATCCTAGCATGATAAAGAAGATTCAAAGAGAGTGAGATGCCAGCTCCTTTCATTCAGTCAGTAGCTTCAAACATTTCTGGTATATGAAAAACATGTTTTTCAATGGCAAAAATCAATGAATATTGTAAATGCACAAACAGTAATATCTCCACATTGCAAGGTGCAATTCTGAAATTTTTTGCTTTTTCCTGCTAATCCTAGCATGATAAAGAAGATTCAAAGAGAGTGAGATGCCAGCTCCTTTCATTCAGTCAGTAGCTTCAAACATTTCTGGTATATGAAAAACGTTTTTCAATGTCAAAAATCAATGAATATTGTAAATGCACAAACAGTAATATCTCCACATTGCACGGTGCAATTCTGAAATTTTTAGCTTTTTCCTGTTAATCCTAGCATGATAAAGAAGATTCAAAGAGAGTGAGATGCCAGCTCCTTTCATTCAGTCAGTAGCTTCAAACATTTCTGGTATATGAAAAACATGTTTTTCAATGGCAAAAATCAATGAATATTGTAAATGCACAAACAGTAATATCTCCACATTGCAAGGTGCAATTCTGAAATTTTTTGCTTTTTCCTGTTAATCCTAGCATGATAAAGAAGATTCAAAGAGAGTGAGATGCCAGCTCCTTTCATTCAGTCAGTAGCTTCAAACATTTCTGGTGTATGAAAAACATGTTTTTCAATGGCAAAAATCAATGAATATTGTAAATGCACAAACAGTAATATCTCCACATTGCACGGTGCAATTCTGAAATTTTTAGCTTTTTCCTGTTAATCCTAGCATGATAAAGAAGATTCAAAGAGAGTGAGATGCCAGCTCCTTTCATTCAGTCAGTAGCTTCAAACATTTCTGGTATATGAAAAACATGTTTTTCAATGGCAAAAATCAATGAATATTGTAAATGCACAAACAGTAATATCTCCACATTGCACGGTGCAATTCTGAAATTTTTAGCTTTTTCCTGTTAATCCTAGCATGATAAAGAAGATTCAAAGAGAGTGAGATGCCAGCTCCTTTCATTCAGTCAGTAGCTTCAAACATTTCTGGTATATGAAAAACATGTTTTTCAATGGCAAAAATCAATGAATATTGTAAATGCACAAACAGTAATATCTCCACATTGCACGGTGCAATTCTGAAATTTTTAGCTTTTTCCTGTTAATCCTAGCATGATAAAGAAGATTCAAAGAGAGTGAGATGCCAGCTCCTTTCATTCAGTCAGTAGCTTCAAACATTTCTGGTATATGAAAAACATGTTTTTCAATGGCAAAAATCAATGAATATTGTAAATGCAAACAGTAATATCTCCACATTGCAAGGTGCAATTCTGAAATTTTTTGCTTTTTCCTGCTAATCCTAGCATGATAAAGAAGATTCAAAGAGAGTGAGATGCCAGCTCCTTTCATTCAGTCAGTAGCTTCAAACATTTCTGGTATATGAAAAACATGTTTTTCAATGGCAAAAATCAATGAATATTGTAAATGCAAACAGTAATATCTCCACATTGCAAGGTGCAATTCTGAAATTTTTTGCTTTTTCCTGCTAATCCTAGCATGATAAAGAAGATTCAAAGAGAGTGAGATGCCAGCTCCTTTCATTCAGTCAGTAGCTTCAAACATTTCTGGTATATGAAAAACATGTTTTTCAATGGCAAAAATCAATGAATATTGTAAATGCACAAACAGTAATATCTCCACATTGCAAGGTGCAATTCTGAAATTTTTTGCTTTTTCCTGCTAATCCTAGCATGATAAAGAAGATTCAAAGAGAGTGAGATGCCAGCTCCTTTCATTCAGTCAGTAGCTTCAAACATTTCTGGTATATGAAAAACGTTTTTCAATGTCAAAAATCAATGAATATTGTAAATGCACAAACAGTAATATCTCCACATTGCACGGTGCAATTCTGAAATTTTTAGCTTTTTCCTGTTAATCCTAGCATGATAAAGAAGATTCAAAGAGAGTGAGATGCCAGCTCCTTTCATTCAGTCAGTAGCTTCAAACATTTCTGGTATATGAAAAACATGTTTTTCAATGGCAAAAATCAATGAATATTGTAAATGCACAAACAGTAATATCTCCACATTGCAAGGTGCAATTCTGAAATTTTTTGCTTTTTCCTGTTAATCCTAGCATGATAAAGAAGATTCAAAGAGAGTGAGATGCCAGCTCCTTTCATTCAGTCAGTAGCTTCAAACATTTCTGGTGTATGAAAAACATGTTTTTCAATGGCAAAAATCAATGAATATTGTAAATGCACAAACAGTAATATCTCCACATTGCACGGTGCAATTCTGAAATTTTTAGCTTTTTCCTGTTAATCCTAGCATGATAAAGAAGATTCAAAGAGAGTGAGATGCCAGCTCCTTTCATTCAGTCAGTAGCTTCAAACATTTCTGGTATATGAAAAACATGTTTTTCAATGGCAAAAATCAATGAATATTGTAAATGCACAAACAGTAATATCTCCACATTGCACGGTGCAATTCTGAAATTTTTAGCTTTTTCCTGTTAATCCTAGCATGATAAAGAAGATTCAAAGAGAGTGAGATGCCAGCTCCTTTCATTCAGTCAGTAGCTTCAAACATTTCTGGTATATGAAAAACATGTTTTTCAATGGCAAAAATCAATGAATATTGTAAATGCACAAACAGTAATATCTCCACATTGCACGGTGCAATTCTGAAATTTTTAGCTTTTTCCTGTTAATCCTAGCATGATAAAGAAGATTCAAAGAGAGTGAGATGCCAGCTCCTTTCATTCAGTCAGTAGCTTCAAACATTTCTGGTATATGAAAAACGTTTTTCAATGGCAAAAATCAATGAATATTGTAAATGCACAAACAGTAATATCTCCACATTGCAAGGTGCAATTCTGAAATTTTTTGCTTTTTCCTGCTAATCCTAGCATGATAAAGAAGATTCAAAGAGAGTGAGATGCCAGCTCCTTTCATTCAGTCAGTAGCTTCAAACATTTCTGGTATATGAAAAACATGTTTTTCAATGGCAAAAATCAATGAATATTGTAAATGCACAAACAGTAATATCTCCACATTGCAAGGTGCAATTCTGAAATTTTTTGCTTTTTCCTGCTAATCCTAGCATGATAAAGAAGATTCAAAGAGAGTGAGATGCCAGCTCCTTTCATTCAGTCAGTAGCTTCAAACATTTCTGGTATATGAAAAACATGTTTTTCAATGGCAAAAATCAATGAATATTGTAAATGCACAAACAGTAATATCTCCACATTGCAAGGTGCAATTCTGAAATTTTTTGCTTTTTCCTGTTAATCCTAGCATGATAAAGAAGATTCAAAGAGAGTGAGATGCCAGCTCCTTTCATTCAGTCAGTAGCTTCAAACATTTCTGGTGTATGAAAAACATGTTTTTCAATGGCAAAAATCAATGAATATTGTAAATGCACAAACAGTAATATCTCCACATTGCACGGTGCAATTCTGAAATTTTTAGCTTTTTCCTGTTAATCCTAGCATGATAAAGAAGATTCAAAGAGAGTGAGATGCCAGCTCCTTTCATTCAGTCAGTAGCTTCAAACATTTCTGGTATATGAAAAACATGTTTTTCAATGGCAAAAATCAATGAATATTGTAAATGCACAAACAGTAATATCTCCACATTGCACGGTGCAATTCTGAAATTTTTAGCTTTTTCCTGTTAATCCTAGCATGATAAAGAAGATTCAAAGAGAGTGAGATGCCAGCTCCTTTCATTCAGTCAGTAGCTTCAAACATTTCTGGTATATGAAAAACATGTTTTTCAATGGCAAAAATCAATGAATATTGTAAATGCACAAACAGTAATATCTCCACATTGCAAGGTGCAATTCTGAAATTTTTTGCTTTTTCCTGCTAATCCTAGCATGATAAAGAAGATTCAAAGAGAGTGAGATGCCAGCTCCTTTCATTCAGTCAGTAGCTTCAAACATTTCTGGTATATGAAAAACATGTTTTTCAATGGCAAAAATCAATGAATATTGTAAATGCACAAACAGTAATATCTCCACATTGCACGGTGCAATTCTGAAATTTTTAGCTTTTTCCTGTTAATCCTAGCATGATAAAGAAGATTCAAAGAGAGTGAGATGCCAGCTCCTTTCATTCAGTCAGTAGCTTCAAACATTTCTGGTATATGAAAAACATGTTTTTCAATGGCAAAAATCAATGAATATTGTAAATGCACAAACAGTAATATCTCCACATTGCACGGTGCAATTCTGAAATTTTTAGCTTTTTCCTGTTAATCCTAGCATGATAAAGAAGATTCAAAGAGAGTGAGATGCCAGCTCCTTTCATTCAGTCAGTAGCTTCAAACATTTCTGGTATATGAAAAACATGTTTTTCAATGGCAAAAATCAATGAATATTGTAAATGCACAAACAGTAATATCTCCACATTGCACGGTGCAATTCTGAAATTTTTAGCTTTTTCCTGTTAATCCTAGCATGATAAAGAAGATTCAAAGAGAGTGAGATGCCAGCTCCTTTCATTCAGTCAGTAGCTTCAAACATTTCTGGTATATGAAAAACATGTTTTTCAATGGCAAAAATCAATGAATATTGTAAATGCAAACAGTAATATCTCCACATTGCAAGGTGCAATTCTGAAATTTTTTGCTTTTTCCTGCTAATCCTAGCATGATAAAGAAGATTCAAAGAGAGTGAGATGCCAGCTCCTTTCATTCAGTCAGTAGCTTCAAACATTTCTGGTATATGAAAAACATGTTTTTCAATGGCAAAAATCAATGAATATTGTAAATGCACAAACAGTAATATCTCCACATTGCAAGGTGCAATTCTGAAATTTTTTGCTTTTTCCTGCTAATCCTAGCATGATAAAGAAGATTCAAAGAGAGTGAGATGCCAGCTCCTTTCATTCAGTCAGTAGCTTCAAACATTTCTGGTATATGAAAAACGTTTTTCAATGTCAAAAATCAATGAATATTGTAAATGCACAAACAGTAATATCTCCACATTGCACGGTGCAATTCTGAAATTTTTAGCTTTTTCCTGTTAATCCTAGCATGATAAAGAAGATTCAAAGAGAGTGAGATGCCAGCTCCTTTCATTCAGTCAGTAGCTTCAAACATTTCTGGTATATGAAAAACATGTTTTTCAATGGCAAAAATCAATGAATATTGTAAATGCACAAACAGTAATATCTCCACATTGCAAGGTGCAATTCTGAAATTTTTTGCTTTTTCCTGTTAATCCTAGCATGATAAAGAAGATTCAAAGAGAGTGAGATGCCAGCTCCTTTCATTCAGTCAGTAGCTTCAAACATTTCTGGTGTATGAAAAACATGTTTTTCAATGGCAAAAATCAATGAATATTGTAAATGCACAAACAGTAATATCTCCACATTGCACGGTGCAATTCTGAAATTTTTAGCTTTTTCCTGTTAATCCTAGCATGATAAAGAAGATTCAAAGAGAGTGAGATGCCAGCTCCTTTCATTCAGTCAGTAGCTTCAAACATTTCTGGTATATGAAAAACATGTTTTTCAATGGCAAAAATCAATGAATATTGTAAATGCACAAACAGTAATATCTCCACATTGCACGGTGCAATTCTGAAATTTTTAGCTTTTTCCTGTTAATCCTAGCATGATAAAGAAGATTCAAAGAGAGTGAGATGCCAGCTCCTTTCATTCAGTCAGTAGCTTCAAACATTTCTGGTATATGAAAAACATGTTTTTCAATGGCAAAAATCAATGAATATTGTAAATGCACAAACAGTAATATCTCCACATTGCAAGGTGCAATTCTGAAATTTTTTGCTTTTTCCTGTTAATCCTAGCATGATAAAGAAGATTCAAAGAGAGTGAGATGCCAGCTCCTTTCATTCAGTCAGTAGCTTCAAACATTTCTGGTATATGAAAAACATGTTTTTCAATGGCAAAAATCAATGAATATTGTAAATGCACAAACAGTAATATCTCCACATTGCACGGTGCAATTCTGAAATTTTTAGCTTTTTCCTGTTAATCCTAGCATGATAAAGAAGATTCAGAGTGAGATGCCAGCTCCTTTCATTCAGTCAGTAGCTTCAAACATTTCTGGTATATGAAAAACATGTTTTTCAATGGCAAAAATCAATGAATATTGTAAATGCACAAACAGTAATATCTCCACATTGCACGGTGCAATTCTGAAATTTTTAGCTTTTTCCTGTTAATCCTAGCATGATAAAGAAGATTCAGAGTGAGATGCCAGCTCCTTTCATTCAGTCAGTAGCTTCAAACATTTCTGGTATATGAAAAACATGTTTTTCAATGGCAAAAATCAATGAATATTGTAAATGCACAAACAGTAATATCTCCACATTGCACGGTGCAATTCTGAAATTTTTAGCTTTTTCCTGTTAATCCTAGCATGATAAAGAAGATTCAAAGAGAGTGAGATGCCAGCTCCTTTCATTCAGTCAGTAGCTTCAAACATTTCTGGTATATGAAAAACATGTTTTTCAATGGCAAAAATCAATGAATATTGTAAATGCAAACAGTAATATCTCCACATTGCAAGGTGCAATTCTGAAATTTTTTGCTTTTTCCTGCTAATCCTAGCATGATAAAGAAGATTCAAAGAGAGTGAGATGCCAGCTCCTTTCATTCAGTCAGTAGCTTCAAACATTTCTGGTATATGAAAAACATGTTTTTCAATGGCAAAAATCAATGAATATTGTAAATGCACAAACAGTAATATCTCCACATTGCAAGGTGCAATTCTGAAATTTTTTGCTTTTTCCTGCTAATCCTAGCATGATAAAGAAGATTCAAAGAGAGTGAGATGCCAGCTCCTTTCATTCAGTCAGTAGCTTCAAACATTTCTGGTATATGAAAAACGTTTTTCAATGTCAAAAATCAATGAATATTGTAAATGCACAAACAGTAATATCTCCACATTGCACGGTGCAATTCTGAAATTTTTAGCTTTTTCCTGTTAATCCTAGCATGATAAAGAAGATTCAAAGAGAGTGAGATGCCAGCTCCTTTCATTCAGTCAGTAGCTTCAAACATTTCTGGTATATGAAAAACATGTTTTTCAATGGCAAAAATCAATGAATATTGTAAATGCACAAACAGTAATATCTCCACATTGCAAGGTGCAATTCTGAAATTTTTTGCTTTTTCCTGTTAATCCTAGCATGATAAAGAAGATTCAAAGAGAGTGAGATGCCAGCTCCTTTCATTCAGTCAGTAGCTTCAAACATTTCTGGTATATGAAAAACAGGTTTTTCAATGGCAAAAATCAATGAATATTGTAAATGCACAAACAGTAATATCTCCACATTGCACGGTGCAATTCTGAAATTTTTAGCTTTTTCCTGTTAATCCTAGCATGATAAAGAAGATTCAAAGAGAGTGAGATGCCAGCTCCTTTCATTCAGTCAGTAGCTTCAAACATTTCTGGTATATGAAAAACATGTTTTTCAATGGCAAAAATCAATGAATATTGTAAATGCACAAACAGTAATATCTCCACATTGCACGGTGCAATTCTGAAATTTTTAGCTTTTTCCTGTTAATCCTAGCATGATAAAGAAGATTCAAAGAGAGTGAGATGCCAGCTCCTTTCATTCAGTCAGTAGCTTCAAACATTTCTGGTATATGAAAAACATGTTTTTCAATGGCAAAAATCAATGAATATTGTAAATGCACAAACAGTAATATCTCCACATTGCACGGTGCAATTCTGAAATTTTTAGCTTTTTCCTGTTAATCCTAGCATGATAAAGAAGATTCAAAGAGAGTGAGATGCCAGCTCCTTTCATTCAGTCAGTAGCTTCAAACATTTCTGGTATATGAAAAACATGTTTTTCAATGGCAAAAATCAATGAATATTGTAAATGCAAACAGTAATATCTCCACATTGCAAGGTGCAATTCTGAAATTTTTTGCTTTTTCCTGCTAATCCTAGCATGATAAAGAAGATTCAAAGAGAGTGAGATGCCAGCTCCTTTCATTCAGTCAGTAGCTTCAAACATTTCTGGTATATGAAAAACATGTTTTTCAATGGCAAAAATCAATGAATATTGTAAATGCACAAACAGTAATATCTCCACATTGCAAGGTGCAATTCTGAAATTTTTTGCTTTTTCCTGCTAATCCTAGCATGATAAAGAAGATTCAAAGAGAGTGAGATGCCAGCTCCTTTCATTCAGTCAGTAGCTTCAAACATTTCTGGTATATGAAAAACGTTTTTCAATGTCAAAAATCAATGAATATTGTAAATGCACAAACAGTAATATCTCCACATTGCACGGTGCAATTCTGAAATTTTTAGCTTTTTCCTGTTAATCCTAGCATGATAAAGAAGATTCAAAGAGAGTGAGATGCCAGCTCCTTTCATTCAGTCAGTAGCTTCAAACATTTCTGGTATATGAAAAACATGTTTTTCAATGGCAAAAATCAATGAATATTGTAAATGCACAAACAGTAATATCTCCACATTGCAAGGTGCAATTCTGAAATTTTTTGCTTTTTCCTGTTAATCCTAGCATGATAAAGAAGATTCAAAGAGAGTGAGATGCCAGCTCCTTTCATTCAGTCAGTAGCTTCAAACATTTCTGGTGTATGAAAAACATGTTTTTCAATGGCAAAAATCAATGAATATTGTAAATGCACAAACAGTAATATCTCCACATTGCACGGTGCAATTCTGAAATTTTTAGCTTTTTCCTGTTAATCCTAGCATGATAAAGAAGATTCAAAGAGAGTGAGATGCCAGCTCCTTTCATTCAGTCAGTAGCTTCAAACATTTCTGGTATATGAAAAACATGTTTTTCAATGGCAAAAATCAATGAATATTGTAAATGCACAAACAGTAATATCTCCACATTGCACGGTGCAATTCTGAAATTTTTAGCTTTTTCCTGTTAATCCTAGCATGATAAAGAAGATTCAAAGAGAGTGAGATGCCAGCTCCTTTCATTCAGTCAGTAGCTTCAAACATTTCTGGTATATGAAAAACATGTTTTTCAATGGCAAAAATCAATGAATATTGTAAATGCAAACAGTAATATCTCCACATTGCAAGGTGCAATTCTGAAATTTTTTGCTTTTTCCTGCTAATCCTAGCATGATAAAGAAGATTCAAAGAGAGTGAGATGCCAGCTCCTTTCATTCAGTCAGTAGCTTCAAACATTTCTGGTATATGAAAAACATGTTTTTCAATGGCAAAAATCAATGAATATTGTAAATGCAAACAGTAATATCTCCACATTGCAAGGTGCAATTCTGAAATTTTTTGCTTTTTCCTGCTAATCCTAGCATGATAAAGAAGATTCAAAGAGAGTGAGATGCCAGCTCCTTTCATTCAGTCAGTAGCTTCAAACATTTCTGGTATATGAAAAACATGTTTTTCAATGGCAAAAATCAATGAATATTGTAAATGCACAAACAGTAATATCTCCACATTGCAAGGTGCAATTCTGAAATTTTTTGCTTTTTCCTGTTAATCCTAGCATGATGAAGATTCAAAGAGAGTGAGATGCCAGCTCCTTTCATTCAGTCAGTAGCTTCAAACATTTCTGGTGTATGAAAAACATGTTTTTCAATGGCAAAAATCAATGAATATTGTAAATGCACAAACAGTAATATCTCCACATTGCACGGTGCAATTCTGAAATTTTTAGCTTTTTCCTGTTAATCCTAGCATGATAAAGAAGATTCAAAGAGAGTGAGATGCCAGCTCCTTTCATTCAGTCAGTAGCTTCAAACATTTCTGGTATATGAAAAACATGTTTTTCAATGGCAAAAATCAATGAATATTGTAAATGCACAAACAGTAATATCTCCACATTGCACGGTGCAATTCTGAAATTTTTAGCTTTTTCCTGTTAATCCTAGCATGATAAAGAAGATTCAAAGAGAGTGAGATGCCAGCTCCTTTCATTCAGTCAGTAGCTTCAAACATTTCTGGTATATGAAAAACATGTTTTTCAATGGCAAAAATCAATGAATATTGTAAATGCACAAACAGTAATATCTCCACATTGCACGGTGCAATTCTGAAATTTTTAGCTTTTTCCTGTTAATCCTAGCATGATAAAGAAGATTCAAAGAGAGTGAGATGCCAGCTCCTTTCATTCAGTCAGTAGCTTCAAACATTTCTGGTATATGAAAAACGTTTTTCAATGGCAAAAATCAATGAATATTGTAAATGCACAAACAGTAATATCTCCACATTGCAAGGTGCAATTCTGAAATTTTTTGCTTTTTCCTGCTAATCCTAGCATGATAAAGAAGATTCAAAGAGAGTGAGATGCCAGCTCCTTTCATTCAGTCAGTAGCTTCAAACATTTCTGGTATATGAAAAACATGTTTTTCAATGGCAAAAATCAATGAATATTGTAAATGCACAAACAGTAATATCTCCACATTGCAAGGTGCAATTCTGAAATTTTTTGCTTTTTCCTGCTAATCCTAGCATGATAAAGAAGATTCAAAGAGAGTGAGATGCCAGCTCCTTTCATTCAGTCAGTAGCTTCAAACATTTCTGGTATATGAAAAACATGTTTTTCAATGGCAAAAATCAATGAATATTGTAAATGCACAAACAGTAATATCTCCACATTGCAAGGTGCAATTCTGAAATTTTTTGCTTTTTCCTGTTAATCCTAGCATGATAAAGAAGATTCAAAGAGAGTGAGATGCCAGCTCCTTTCATTCAGTCAGTAGCTTCAAACATTTCTGGTGTATGAAAAACATGTTTTTCAATGGCAAAAATCAATGAATATTGTAAATGCACAAACAGTAATATCTCCACATTGCACGGTGCAATTCTGAAATTTTTAGCTTTTTCCTGTTAATCCTAGCATGATAAAGAAGATTCAAAGAGAGTGAGATGCCAGCTCCTTTCATTCAGTCAGTAGCTTCAAACATTTCTGGTATATGAAAAACATGTTTTTCAATGGCAAAAATCAATGAATATTGTAAATGCACAAACAGTAATATCTCCACATTGCAAGGTACAATTCTGAAATTTTTTGCTTTTTCCTGCTAATCCTAGCATGATAAAGAAGATTCAAAGAGAGTGAGATGCCAGCTCCTTTCATTCAGTCAGTAGCTTCAAACATTTCTGGTATATGAAAAACATGTTTTTCAATGGCAAAAATCAATGAATATTGTAAATGCACAAACAGTAATATCTCCACATTGCACGGTGCAATTCTGAAATTTTTAGCTTTTTCCTGTTAATCCTAGCATGATAAAGAAGATTCAGAGTGAGATGCCAGCTCCTTTCATTCAGTCAGTAGCTTCAAACATTTCTGGTATATGAAAAACATGTTTTTCAATGGCAAAAATCAATGAATATTGTAAATGCACAAACAGTAATATCTCCACATTGCACGGTGCAATTCTGAAATTTTTAGCTTTTTCCTGTTAATCCTAGCATGATAAAGAAGATTCAAAGAGAGTGAGATGCCAGCTCCTTTCATTCAGTCAGTAGCTTCAAACATTTCTGGTATATGAAAAACATGTTTTTCAATGGCAAAAATCAATGAATATTGTAAATGCACAAACAGTAATATCTCCACATTGCACGGTGCAATTCTGAAATTTTTAGCTTTTTCCTGTTAATCCTAGCATGATAAAGAAGATTCAAAGAGAGTGAGATGCCAGCTCCTTTCATTCAGTCAGTAGCTTCAAACATTTCTGGTATATGAAAAACATGTTTTTCAATGGCAAAAATCAATGAATATTGTAAATGCAAACAGTAATATCCATGATAAAGAAGATTCAAAGAGAGTGAGATGCCAGCTCCTTTCATTCAGTCAGTAGCTTCAAACATTTCTGGTATATGAAAAACATGTTTTTCAATGGCAAAAATCAATGAATATTGTAAATTCACAAACAGTAATATCTCCACATTGCAAGGTGCAATTCTGAAATTTTTTGCTTTTTCCTGTTAATCCTAGCATGATAAAGAAGATTCAAAGAGAGTGAGATGCCAGCTCCTTTCATTCAGTCAGTAGCTTCAAACATTTCTGGTATATGAAAAACATGTTTTTCAATGGCAAAAATCAATGAATATTGTAAATGCACAAACAGTAATATCTCCACATTGCACGGTGCAATTCTGAAATTTTTAGCTTTTTCCTGTTAATCCTAGCATGATAAAGAAGATTCAAAGAGAGTGAGATGCCAGCTCCTTTCATTCAGTCAGTAGCTTCAAACATTTCTGGTATATGAAAAACATGTTTTTCAATGGCAAAAATCAATGAATATTGTAAATGCACAAACAGTAATATCTCCACATTGCACGGTGCAATTCTGAAATTTTTAGCTTTTTCCTGTTAATCCTAGCATGATAAAGAAGATTCAAAGAGAGTGAGATGCCAGCTCCTTTCATTCAGTCAGTAGCTTCAAACATTTCTGGTATATGAAAAACATGTTTTTCAATGGCAAAAATCAATGAATATTGTAAATGCACAAACAGTAATATCTCCACATTGCACGGTGCAATTCTGAAATTTTTAGCTTTTTCCTGTTAATCCTAGCATGATAAAGAAGATTCAAAGAGAGTGAGATGCCAGCTCCTTTCATTCAGTCAGTAGCTTCAAACATTTCTGGTATATGAAAAACATGTTTTTCAATGGCAAAAATCAATGAATATTGTAAATGCAAACAGTAATATCTCCACATTGCAAGGTGCAATTCTGAAATTTTTTGCTTTTTCCTGCTAATCCTAGCATGATAAAGAAGATTCAAAGAGAGTGAGATGCCAGCTCCTTTCATTCAGTCAGTAGCTTCAAACATTTCTGGTATATGAAAAACATGTTTTTCAATGGCAAAAATCAATGAATATTGTAAATGCACAAACAGTAATATCTCCACATTGCACGGTGCAATTCTGAAATTTTTAGCTTTTTCCTGTTAATCCTAGCATGATAAAGAAGATTCAAAGAGAGTGAGATGCCAGCTCCTTTCATTCAGTCAGTAGCTTCAAACATTTCTGGTATATGAAAAACATGTTTTTCAATGGCAAAAATCAATGAATATTGTAAATGCACAAACAGTAATATCTCCACATTGCAAGGTGCAATTCTGAAATTTTTTGCTTTTTCCTGTTAATCCTAGCATGATAAAGAAGATTCAAAGAGAGTGAGATGCCAGCTCCTTTCATTCAGTCAGTAGCTTCAAACATTTCTGGTATATGAAAAACATGTTTTTCAATGGCAAAAATCAATGAATATTGTAAATGCACAAACAGTAATATCTCCACATTGCACGGTGCAATTCTGAAATTTTTAGCTTTTTCCTGTTAATCCTAGCATGATAAAGAAGATTCAGAGTGAGATGCCAGCTCCTTTCATTCAGTCAGTAGCTTCAAACATTTCTGGTATATGAAAAACATGTTTTTCAATGGCAAAAATCAATGAATATTGTAAATGCACAAACAGTAATATCTCCACATTGCACGGTGCAATTCTGAAATTTTTAGCTTTTTCCTGTTAATCCTAGCATAATAAAGAAGATTCAAAGAGAGTGAGATGCCAGCTCCTTTCATTCAGTCAGTAGCTTCAAACATTTCTGGTATATGAAAAACATGTTTTTCAATGGCAAAAATCAATGAATATTGTAAATGCACAAACAGTAATATCTCCACATTGCACGGTGCAATTCTGAAATTTTTAGCTTTTTCCTGTTAATCCTAGCATGATAAAGAAGATTCAAAGAGAGTGAGATGCCAGCTCCTTTCATTCAGTCAGTAGCTTCAAACATTTCTGGTATATGAAAAACATGTTTTTCAATGGCAAAAATCAATGAATATTGTAAATGCAAACAGTAATATCTCCACATTGCAAGGTGCAATTCTGAAATTTTTTGCTTTTTCCTGCTAATCCTAGCATGATAAAGAAGATTCAAAGAGAGTGAGATGCCAGCTCCTTTCATTCAGTCAGTAGCTTCAAACATTTCTGGTATATGAAAAACATGTTTTTCAATGGCAAAAATCAATGAATATTGTAAATGCACAAACAGTAATATCTCCACATTGCAAGGTGCAATTCTGAAATTTTTTGCTTTTTCCTGCTAATCCTAGCATGATAAAGAAGATTCAAAGAGACTGAGATGCCAGCTCCTTTCATTCAGTCAGTAGCTTCAAACATTTCTGGTATATGAAAAACGTTTTTCAATGGCAAAAATCAATGAATATTGTAAATGCACAAACAGTAATATCTCCACATTGCAAGGTGCAATTCTGAAATTTTTTGCTTTTTCCTGTTAATCCTAGCATGATAAAGAAGATTCAAAGAGAGTGAGATGCCAGCTCCTTTCATTCAGTCAGTAGCTTCAAACATTTCTGGTATATGAAAAACATGTTTTTCAATGGCAAAAATCAATGAATATTGTAAATGCACAAACAGTAATATCTCCACATTGCACGGTGCAATTCTGAAATTTTTAGCTTTTTCCTGTTAATCCTAGCATGATAAAGAAGATTCAAAGAGAGTGAGATGCCAGCTCCTTTCATTCAGTCAGTAGCTTCAAACATTTCTGGTATATGAAAAACATGTTTTTCAATGGCAAAAATCAATGAATATTGTAAATGCACAAACAGTAATATCTCCACATTGCACGGTGCAATTCTGAAATTTTTAGCTTTTTCCTGTTAATCCTAGCATGATAAAGAAGATTCAAAGAGAGTGAGATGCCAGCTCCTTTCATTCAGTCAGTAGCTTCAAACATTTCTGGTATATGAAAAACATGTTTTTCAATGGCAAAAATCAATGAATATTGTAAATGCACAAACAGTAATATCTCCACATTGCACGGTGCAATTCTGAAATTTTTAGCTTTTTCCTGTTAATCCTAGCATGATAAAGAAGATTCAAAGAGAGTGAGATGCCAGCTCCTTTCATTCAGTCAGTAGCTTCAAACATTTCTGGTATATGAAAAACATGTTTTTCAATGGCAAAAATCAATGAATATTGTAAATGCAAACAGTAATATCTCCACATTGCAAGGTGCAATTCTGAAATTTTTTGCTTTTTCCTGCTAATCCTAGCATGATAAAGAAGATTCAAAGAGAGTGAGATGCCAGCTCCTTTCATTCAGTCAGTAGCTTCAAACATTTCTGGTATATGAAAAACATGTTTTTCAATGGCAAAAATCAATGAATATTGTAAATGCACAAACAGTAATATCTCCACATTGCAAGGTGCAATTCTGAAATTTTTTGCTTTTTCCTGCTAATCCTAGCATGATAAAGAAGATTCAAAGAGAGTGAGATGCCAGCTCCTTTCATTCAGTCAGTAGCTTCAAACATTTCTGGTATATGAAAAACGTTTTTCAATGTCAAAAATCAATGAATATTGTAAATGCACAAACAGTAATATCTCCACATTGCACGGTGCAATTCTGAAATTTTTAGCTTTTTCCTGTTAATCCTAGCATGATAAAGAAGATTCAAAGAGAGTGAGATGCCAGCTCCTTTCATTCAGTCAGTAGCTTCAAACATTTCTGGTATATGAAAAACATGTTTTTCAATGGCAAAAATCAATGAATATTGTAAATGCACAAACAGTAATATCTCCACATTGCAAGGTGCAATTCTGAAATTTTTTGCTTTTTCCTGTTAATCCTAGCATGATAAAGAAGATTCAAAGAGAGTGAGATGCCAGCTCCTTTCATTCAGTCAGTAGCTTCAAACATTTCTGGTATATGAAAAACATGTTTTTCAATGGCAAAAATCAATGAATATTGTAAATGCAAACAGTAATATCCATGATAAAGAAGATTCAAAGAGAGTGAGATGCCAGCTCCTTTCATTCAGTCAGTAGCTTCAAACATTTCTGGTATATGAAAAACATGTTTTTCAATGGCAAAAATCAATGAATAT
This sequence comes from Phyllobates terribilis, assembly GCF_046119375.1. Classification (NCBI taxonomy): domain Eukaryota; kingdom Metazoa; phylum Chordata; class Amphibia; order Anura; family Dendrobatidae; genus Phyllobates; species Phyllobates terribilis. The sequence goes on from NW_027367624.1 coordinate 16,711, forward strand.
TGTAAATGCACAAACAGTAATATCTCCACATTGCAAGGTGCAATTCTGAAATTTTTTGCTTTTTCCTGTTAATCCTAGCATGATAAAGAAGATTCAAAGAGAGTGAGATGCCAGCTCCTTTCATTCAGTCAGTAGCTTCAAACATTTCTGGTATATGAAAAACATGTTTTTCAATGGCAAAAATCAATGAATATTGTAAATGCACAAACAGTAATATCTCCACATTGCACGGTGCAATTCTGAAATTTTTAGCTTTTTCCTGTTAATCCTAGCATGATAAAGAAGATTCAGAGTGAGATGCCAGCTCCTTTCATTCAGTCAGTAGCTTCAAACATTTCTGGTATATGAAAAACATGTTTTTCAATGGCAAAAATCAATGAATATTGTAAATGCACAAACAGTAATATCTCCACATTGCACGGTGCAATTCTGAAATTTTTAGCTTTTTCCTGTTAATCCTAGCATAATAAAGAAGATTCAAAGAGAGTGAGATGCCAGCTCCTTTCATTCAGTCAGTAGCTTCAAACATTTCTGGTATATGAAAAACATGTTTTTCAATGGCAAAAATCAATGAATATTGTAAATGCACAAACAGTAATATCTCCACATTGCACGGTGCAATTCTGAAATTTTTAGCTTTTTCCTGTTAATCCTAGCATGATAAAGAAGATTCAAAGAGAGTGAGATGCCAGCTCCTTTCATTCAGTCAGTAGCTTCAAACATTTCTGGTATATGAAAAACATGTTTTTCAATGGCAAAAATCAATGAATATTGTAAATGCAAACAGTAATATCTCCACATTGCAAGGTGCAATTCTGAAATTTTTTGCTTTTTCCTGCTAATCCTAGCATGATAAAGAAGATTCAAAGAGAGTGAGATGCCAGCTCCTTTCATTCAGTCAGTAGCTTCAAACATTTCTGGTATATGAAAAACATGTTTTTCAATGGCAAAAATCAATGAATATTGTAAATGCACAAACAGTAATATCTCCACATTGCAAGGTGCAATTCTGAAATTTTTTGCTTTTTCCTGCTAATCCTAGCATGATAAAGAAGATTCAAAGAGACTGAGATGCCAGCTCCTTTCATTCAGTCAGTAGCTTCAAACATTTCTGGTATATGAAAAACGTTTTTCAATGGCAAAAATCAATGAATATTGTAAATGCACAAACAGTAATATCTCCACATTGCAAGGTGCAATTCTGAAATTTTTTGCTTTTTCCTGTTAATCCTAGCATGATAAAGAAGATTCAAAGAGAGTGAGATGCCAGCTCCTTTCATTCAGTCAGTAGCTTCAAACATTTCTGGTATATGAAAAACATGTTTTTCAATGGCAAAAATCAATGAATATTGTAAATGCACAAACAGTAATATCTCCACATTGCACGGTGCAATTCTGAAATTTTTAGCTTTTTCCTGTTAATCCTAGCATGATAAAGAAGATTCAAAGAGAGTGAGATGCCAGCTCCTTTCATTCAGTCAGTAGCTTCAAACATTTCTGGTATATGAAAAACATGTTTTTCAATGGCAAAAATCAATGAATATTGTAAATGCACAAACAGTAATATCTCCACATTGCACGGTGCAATTCTGAAATTTTTAGCTTTTTCCTGTTAATCCTAGCATGATAAAGAAGATTCAAAGAGAGTGAGATGCCAGCTCCTTTCATTCAGTCAGTAGCTTCAAACATTTCTGGTATATGAAAAACATGTTTTTCAATGGCAAAAATCAATGAATATTGTAAATGCACAAACAGTAATATCTCCACATTGCACGGTGCAATTCTGAAATTTTTAGCTTTTTCCTGTTAATCCTAGCATGATAAAGAAGATTCAAAGAGAGTGAGATGCCAGCTCCTTTCATTCAGTCAGTAGCTTCAAACATTTCTGGTATATGAAAAACATGTTTTTCAATGGCAAAAATCAATGAATATTGTAAATGCAAACAGTAATATCTCCACATTGCAAGGTGCAATTCTGAAATTTTTTGCTTTTTCCTGCTAATCCTAGCATGATAAAGAAGATTCAAAGAGAGTGAGATGCCAGCTCCTTTCATTCAGTCAGTAGCTTCAAACATTTCTGGTATATGAAAAACATGTTTTTCAATGGCAAAAATCAATGAATATTGTAAATGCACAAACAGTAATATCTCCACATTGCAAGGTGCAATTCTGAAATTTTTTGCTTTTTCCTGCTAATCCTAGCATGATAAAGAAGATTCAAAGAGAGTGAGATGCCAGCTCCTTTCATTCAGTCAGTAGCTTCAAACATTTCTGGTATATGAAAAACGTTTTTCAATGTCAAAAATCAATGAATATTGTAAATGCACAAACAGTAATATCTCCACATTGCACGGTGCAATTCTGAAATTTTTAGCTTTTTCCTGTTAATCCTAGCATGATAAAGAAGATTCAAAGAGAGTGAGATGCCAGCTCCTTTCATTCAGTCAGTAGCTTCAAACATTTCTGGTATATGAAAAACATGTTTTTCAATGGCAAAAATCAATGAATATTGTAAATGCACAAACAGTAATATCTCCACATTGCAAGGTGCAATTCTGAAATTTTTTGCTTTTTCCTGTTAATCCTAGCATGATAAAGAAGATTCAAAGAGAGTGAGATGCCAGCTCCTTTCATTCAGTCAGTAGCTTCAAACATTTCTGGTATATGAAAAACATGTTTTTCAATGGCAAAAATCAATGAATATTGTAAATGCAAACAGTAATATCCATGATAAAGAAGATTCAAAGAGAGTGAGATGCCAGCTCCTTTCATTCAGTCAGTAGCTTCAAACATTTCTGGTATATGAAAAACATGTTTTTCAATGGCAAAAATCAATGAATATTGTAAATGCACAAACAGTAATATCTCCACATTGCAAGGTGCAATTCTGAAATTTTTTGCTTTTTCCTGTTAATCCTAGCATGATAAAGAAGATTCAAAGAGAGTGAGATGCCAGCTCCTTTCATTCAGTCAGTAGCTTCAAACATTTCTGGTATATGAAAAACATGTTTTTCAATGGCAAAAATCAATGAATATTGTAAATGCACAAACAGTAATATCTCCACATTGCACGGTGCAATTCTGAAATTTTTAGCTTTTTCCTGTTAATCCTAGCATGATAAAGAAGATTCAAAGAGAGATGCCAGCTCCTTTCATTCAGTCAGTAGCTTCAAACATTTCTGGTATATGAAAAACATGTTTTTCAATGGCAAAAATCAATGAATATTGTAAATGCACAAACAGTAATATCTCCACATTGCACGGTGCAATTCTGAAATTTTTAGCTTTTTCCTGTTAATCCTAGCATGATAAAGAAGATTCAAAGAGAGTGAGATGCCAGCTCCTTTCATTCAGTCAGTAGCTTCAAACATTTCTGGTATATGAAAAACATGTTTTTCAATGGCAAAAATCAATGAATATTGTAAATGCACAAACAGTAATATCTCCACATTGCACGGTGCAATTCTGAAATTTTTAGCTTTTTCCTGTTAATCCTAGCATGATAAAGAAGATTCAAAGAGAGTGAGATGCCAGCAGATGCCAGCTCCTTTCATTCAGTCAGTAGCTTCAAACATTTCTGGTATATGAAAAACATGTTTTTCAATGGCAAAAATCAATGAATATTGTAAATGCAAACAGTAATATCTCCACATTGCAAGGTGCAATTCTGAAATTTTTTGCTTTTTCCTGCTAATCCTAGCATGATAAAGAAGATTCAAAGAGAGTGAGATGCCAGCTCCTTTCATTCAGTCAGTAGCTTCAAACATTTCTGGTATATGAAAAACATGTTTTTCAATGGCAAAAATCAATGAATATTGTAAATGCACAAACAGTAATATCTCCACATTGCACGGTGCAATTCTGAAATTTTTAGCTTTTTCCTGTTAATCCTAGCATGATAAAGAAGATTCAAAGAGAGTGAGATGCCAGCTCCTTTCATTCAGTCAGTAGCTTCAAACATTTCTGGTATATGAAAAACATGTTTTTCAATGGCAAAAATCAATGAATATTGTAAATGCACAAACAGTAATATCTCCACATTGCAAGGTGCAATTCTGAAATTTTTTGCTTTTTCCTGTTAATCCTAGCATGATAAAGAAGATTCAAAGAGAGTGAGATGCCAGCTCCTTTCATTCAGTCAGTAGCTTCAAACATTTCTGGTATATGAAAAACATGTTTTTCAATGGCAAAAATCAATGAATATTGTAAATGCACAAACAGTAATATCTCCACATTGCACGGTGCAATTCTGAAATTTTTAGCTTTTTCCTGTTAATCCTAGCATGATAAAGAAGATTCAGAGTGAGATGCCAGCTCCTTTCATTCAGTCAGTAGCTTCAAACATTTCTGGTATATGAAAAACATGTTTTTCAATGGCAAAAATCAATGAATATTGTAAATGCACAAACAGTAATATCTCCACATTGCACGGTGCAATTCTGAAATTTTTAGCTTTTTCCTGTTAATCCTAGCATGATAAAGAAGATTCAAAGAGAGTGAGATGCCAGCTCCTTTCATTCAGTCAGTAGCTTCAAACATTTCTGGTATATGAAAAACATGTTTTTCAATGGCAAAAATCAATGAATATTGTAAATGCACAAACAGTAATATCTCCACATTGCACGGTGCAATTCTGAAATTTTTAGCTTTTTCCTGTTAATCCTAGCATGATAAAGAAGATTCAAAGAGAGTGAGATGCCAGCTCCTTTCATTCAGTCAGTAGCTTCAAACATTTCTGGTATATGAAAAACATGTTTTTCAATGGCAAAAATCAATGAATATTGTAAATGCAAACAGTAATATCTCCACATTGCAAGGTGCAATTCTGAAATTTTTTGCTTTTTCCTGCTAATCCTAGCATGATAAAGAAGATTCAAAGAGAGTGAGATGCCAGCTCCTTTCATTCAGTCAGTAGCTTCAAACATTTCTGGTATATGAAAAACATGTTTTTCAATGGCAAAAATCAATGAATATTGTAAATGCACAAACAGTAATATCTCCACATTGCAAGGTGCAATTCTGAAATTTTTTGCTTTTTCCTGCTAATCCTAGCATGATAAAGAAGATTCAAAGAGAGTGAGATGCCAGCTCCTTTCATTCAGTCAGTAGCTTCAAACATTTCTGGTATATGAAAAACGTTTTTCAATGTCAAAAATCAATGAATATTGTAAATGCACAAACAGTAATATCTCCACATTGCACGGTGCAATTCTGAAATTTTTAACTTTTTCCTGTTAATCCTAGCATGATAAAGAAGATTCAAAGAGAGTGAGATGCCAGCTCCTTTCATTCAGTCAGTAGCTTCAAACATTTCTGGTATATGAAAAACATGTTTTTCAATGGCAAAAATCAATGAATATTGTAAATGCACAAACAGTAATATCTCCACATTGCAAGGTGCAATTCTGAAATTTTTTGCTTTTTCCTGTTAATCCTAGCATGATAAAGAAGATTCAAAGAGAGTGAGATGCCAGCTCCTTTCATTCAGTCAGTAGCTTCAAACATTTCTGGTATATGAAAAACATGTTTTTCAATGGCAAAAATCAATGAATATTGTAAATGCACAAACAGTAATATCTCCACATTGCACGGTGCAATTCTGAAATTTTTAGCTTTTTCCTGTTAATCCTAGCATGATAAAGAAGATTCAAAGAGAGTGAGATGCCAGCTCCTTTCATTCAGTCAGTAGCTTCAAACATTTCTGGTATATGAAAAACATGTTTTTCAATGGCAAAAATCAATGAATATTGTAAATGCACAAACAGTAATATCTCCACATTGCACGGTGCAATTCTGAAATTTTTAGCTTTTTCCTGTTAATCCTAGCATGATAAAGAAGATTCAAAGAGAGTGAGATGCCAGCTCCTTTCATTCAGTCAGTAGCTTCAAACATTTCTGGTATATGAAAAACATGTTTTTCAATGGCAAAAATCAATGAATATTGTAAATGCACAAACAGTAATATCTCCACATTGCACGGTGCAATTCTGAAATTTTTAGCTTTTTCCTGTTAATCCTAGCATGATAAAGAAGATTCAAAGAGAGTGAGATGCCAGCTCCTTTCATTCAGTCAGTAGCTTCAAACATTTCTGGTATATGAAAAACATGTTTTTCAATGGCAAAAATCAATGAATATTGTAAATGCAAACAGTAATATCTCCACATTGCAAGGTGCAATTCTGAAATTTTTTGCTTTTTCCTGCTAATCCTAGCATGATAAAGAAGATTCAAAGAGAGTGAGATGCCAGCTCCTTTCATTCAGTCAGTAGCTTCAAACATTTCTGGTATATGAAAAACATGTTTTTCAATGGCAAAAATCAATGAATATTGTAAATGCACAAACAGTAATATCTCCACATTGCAAGGTGCAATTCTGAAATTTTTTGCTTTTTCCTGCTAATCCTAGCATGTTAAAGAAGATTCAAAGAGAGTGAGATGCCAGCTCCTTTCATTCAGTCAGTAGCTTCAAACATTTCTGGTATATGAAAAACGTTTTTCAATGTCAAAAATCAATGAATATTGTAAATGCACAAACAGTAATATCTCCACATTGCACGGTGCAATTCTGAAATTTTTAGCTTTTTCCTGTTAATCCTAGCATGATAAAGAAGATTCAAAGAGAGTGAGATGCCAGCTCCTTTCATTCAGTCAGTAGCTTCAAACATTTCTGGTATATGAAAAACATGTTTTTCAATGGCAAAAATCAATGAATATTGTAAATGCACAAACAGTAATATCTCCACATTGCAAGGTGCAATTCTGAAATTTTTTGCTTTTTCCTGTTAATCCTAGCATGATAAAGAAGATTCAAAGAGAGTGAGATGCCAGCTCCTTTCATTCAGTCAGTAGCTTCAAACATTTCTGGTGTATGAAAAACATGTTTTTCAATGGCAAAAATCAATGAATATTGTAAATGCACAAACAGTAATATCTCCACATTGCACGGTGCAATTCTGAAATTTTTAGCTTTTTCCTGTTAATCCTAGCATGATAAAGAAGATTCAAAGAGAGTGAGATGCCAGCTCCTTTCATTCAGTCAGTAGCTTCAAACATTTCTGGTATATGAAAAACATGTTTTTCAATGGCAAAAATCAATGAATATTGTAAATGCACAAACAGTAATATCTCCACATTGCACGGTGCAATTCTGAAATTTTTAGCTTTTTCCTGTTAATCCTAGCATGATAAAGAAGATTCAAAGAGAGTGAGATGCCAGCTCCTTTCATTCAGTCAGTAGCTTCAAACATTTCTGGTATATGAAAAACATGTTTTTCAATGGCAAAAATCAATGAATATTGTAAATGCACAAACAGTAATATCTCCACATTGCAAGGTGCAATTCTGAAATTTTTTGCTTTTTCCTGTTAATCCTAGCATGATAAAGAAGATTCAAAGAGAGTGAGATGCCAGCTCCTTTCATTCAGTCAGTAGCTTCAAACATTTCTGGTATATGAAAAACATGTTTTTCAATGGCAAAAATCAATGAATATTGTAAATGCACAAACAGTAATATCTCCACATTGCACGGTGCAATTCTGAAATTTTTAGCTTTTTCCTGTTAATCCTAGCATGATAAAGAAGATTCAGAGTGAGATGCCAGCTCCTTTCATTCAGTCAGTAGCTTCAAACATTTCTGGTATATGAAAAACATGTTTTTCAATGGCAAAAATCAATGAATATTGTAAATGCACAAACAGTAATATCTCCACATTGCACGGTGCAATTCTGAAATTTTTAGCTTTTTCCTGTTAATCCTAGCATGATAAAGAAGATTCAAAGAGAGTGAGATGCCAGCTCCTTTCATTCAGTCAGTAGCTTCAAACATTTCTGGTATATGAAAAACATGTTTTTCAATGGCAAAAATCAATGAATATTGTAAATGCACAAACAGTAATATCTCCACATTGCACGGTGCAATTCTGAAATTTTTAGCTTTTTCCTGTTAATCCTAGCATGATAAAGAAGATTCAAAGAGAGTGAGATGCCAGCTCCTTTCATTCAGTCAGTAGCTTCAAACATTTCTGGTATATGAAAAACATGTTTTTCAATGGCAAAAATCAATGAATATTGTAAATGCAAACAGTAATATCTCCACATTGCAAGGTGCAATTCTGAAATTTTTTGCTTTTTCCTGCTAATCCTAGCATGATAAAGAAGATTCAAAGAGAGTGAGATGCCAGCTCCTTTCATTCAGTCAGTAGCTTCAAACATTTCTGGTATATGAAAAACATGTTTTTCAATGGCAAAAATCAATGAATATTGTAAATGCACAAACAGTAATATCTCCACATTGCAAGGTGCAATTCTGAAATTTTTTGCTTTTTCCTGCTAATCCTAGCATGATAAAGAAGATTCAAAGAGAGTGAGATGCCAGCTCCTTTCATTCAGTCAGTAGCTTCAAACATTTCTGGTATATGAAAAACGTTTTTCAATGTCAAAAATCAATGAATATTGTAAATGCACAAACAGTAATATCTCCACATTGCACGGTGCAATTCTGAAATTTTTAGCTTTTTCCTGTTAATCCTAGCATGATAAAGAAGATTCAAAGAGAGTGAGATGCCAGCTCCTTTCATTCAGTCAGTAGCTTCAAACATTTCTGGTATATGAAAAACATGTTTTTCAATGGCAAAAATCAATGAATATTGTAAATGCACAAACAGTAATATCTCCACATTGCAAGGTGCAATTCTGAAATTTTTTGCTTTTTCCTGTTAATCCTAGCATGATAAAGAAGATTCAAAGAGAGTGAGATGCCAGCTCCTTTCATTCAGTCAGTAGCTTCAAACATTTCTGGTATATGAAAAACAGGTTTTTCAATGGCAAAAATCAATGAATATTGTAAATGCACAAACAGTAATATCTCCACATTGCACGGTGCAATTCTGAAATTTTTAGCTTTTTCCTGTTAATCCTAGCATGATAAAGAAGATTCAAAGAGAGTGAGATGCCAGCTCCTTTCATTCAGTCAGTAGCTTCAAACATTTCTGGTATATGAAAAACATGTTTTTCAATGGCAAAAATCAATGAATATTGTAAATGCACAAACAGTAATATCTCCACATTGCACGGTGCAATTCTGAAATTTTTAGCTTTTTCCTGTTAATCCTAGCATGATAAAGAAGATTCAAAGAGAGTGAGATGCCAGCTCCTTTCATTCAGTCAGTAGCTTCAAACATTTCTGGTATATGAAAAACATGTTTTTCAATGGCAAAAATCAATGAATATTGTAAATGCACAAACAGTAATATCTCCACATTGCACGGTGCAATTCTGAAATTTTTAGCTTTTTCCTGTTAATCCTAGCATGATAAAGAAGATTCAAAGAGAGTGAGATGCCAGCTCCTTTCATTCAGTCAGTAGCTTCAAACATTTCTGGTATATGAAAAACATGTTTTTCAATGGCAAAAATCAATGAATATTGTAAATGCACAAACAGTAATATCTCCACATTGCAAGGTGCAATTCTGAAATTTTTTGCTTTTTCCTGCTAATCCTAGCATGATAAAGAAGATTCAAAGAGAGTGAGATGCCAGCTCCTTTCATTCAGTCAGTAGCTTCAAACATTTCTGGTATATGAAAAACGTTTTTCAATGTCAAAAATCAATGAATATTGTAAATGCACAAACAGTAATATCTCCACATTGCACGGTGCAATTCTGAAATTTTTAGCTTTTTCCTGTTAGTTTGAAGCTACTGACTGAATGAAAGGAGCTGGCATCTCACTCTCTTTGAATCTTCTTTATCATGCTAGGATTAACAGGAAAAAGCAAAAAATTTCAGAATTGCACCTTGCAATGTGGAGATATTACTGTTTGTGCATTTACAATATTCATTGATTTTTGCCATTGAAAAACATGTTTTTCATATACCAGAAATGTTTGAAGCTACTGACTGAATGAAAGGAGCTGGCATCTCACTCTCTTTGAATCTTCTTTATCATGCTAGGATTAACAGGAAAAAGCTAAAAATTTCAGAATTGCACCGTGCAATGTGGAGATATTACTGTTTGTGCATTTACAATATTCATTGATTTTTGCCATTGAAAAACATGTTTTTCATATACCAGAAATGTTTGAAGCTACTGACTGAATGAAAGGAGCTGGCATCTCACTCTCTTTGAATCTTCTTTATCATGCTAGGATTAACAGGAAAAAGCTAAAAATTTCAGAATTGCACCGTGCAATGTGGAGATATTACTGTTTGTGCATTTACAATATTCATTGATTTTTGCCATTGAAAAACATGTTTTTCATATACCAGAAATGTTTGAAGCTACTGACTGAATGAAAGGAGCTGGCATCTCACTCTCTTTGAATCTTCTTTATCATGCTAGGATTAACAGGAAAAAGCAAAAAATTTCAGAATTGCACCTTGCAATGTGGAGATATTACTGTTTGTGCATTTACAATATTCATTGATTTTTGCCATTGAAAAACATGTTTTTCATATACCAGAAATGTTTGAAGCTACTGACTGAATGAAAGGAGCTGGCATCTCACTCTCTTTGAATCTTCTTTATCATGCTAGGATTAACAGGAAAAAGCTAAAAATTTCAGAATTGCACCGTGCAATGTGGAGATATTACTGTTTGTGCATTTACAATATTCATTGATTTTTGCCATTGAAAAACATGTTTTTCATATACCAGAAATGTTTGAAGCTACTGACTGAATGAAAGGAGCTGGCATCTCACTCTCTTTGAATCTTCTTTATCATGCTAGGATTAACAGGAAAAAGCAAAAAATTTCAGAATTGCACCTTGCAATGTGGAGATATTACTGTTTGTGCATTTACAATATTCATTGATTTTTGCCATTGAAAAACATGTTTTTCATATACCAGAAATGTTTGAAGCTACTGACTGAATGAAAGGAGCTGGCATCTCACTCTCTTTGAATCTTCTTTATCATGCTAGGATTAACAGGAAAAAGCTAAAAATTTCAGAATTGCACCTTGCAATGTGGAGATATTACTGTTTGTGCATTTACAATATTCATTGATTTTTGCCATTGAAAAACATGTTTTTCATATACCAGAAATGTTTGAAGCTACTGACTGAATGAAAGGAGCTGGCTTCTCACTCTCTTTGAATCTTCTTTATCATGCTAGGATTAACAGGAAAAAGCTAAAAATTTCAGAATTGCACCGTGCAATGTGGAGATATTACTGTTTGTGCATTTACAATATTCATTGATTTTTGCCATTGAAAAACATGTTTTTCATATACCAGAAATGTTTGAAGCTACTGACTGAATGAAAGGAGCTGGCATCTCACTCTCTTTGAATCTTCTTTATCATGCTAGGATTAGCAGGAAAAAGCAAAAAATTTCAGAATTGCACCTTGCAATGTGGAGATATTACTGTTTGTGCATTTACAATATTCATTGATTTTTGCCATTGAAAAACATGTTTTTCATATACCAGAAATGTTTGAAGCTACTGACTGAATGAAAGGAGCTGGCATCTCACTCTCTTTGAATCTTCTTTATCATGCTAGGATTAACAGGAAAAAGCTAAAAATTTCAGAATTGCACCGTGCAATGTGGAGATATTACTGTTTGTGCATTTACAATATTCATTGATTTTTGCCATTGAAAAACATGTTTTTCATATACCAGAAATGTTTGAAGCTACTGACTGAATGAAAGGAGCTGGCATCTCACTCTCTTTGAATCTTCTTTATCATGCTAGGATTAACAGGAAAAAGCAAAAAATTTCAGAATTGCACCTTGCAATGTGGAGATATTACTGTTTGTGCATTTACAATATTCATTGATTTTTGCCATTGAAAAACATGTTTTTCATATACCAGAAATGTTTGAAGCTACTGACTGAATGAAAGGAGCTGGCATCTCACTCTCTTTGAATCTTCTTTATCATGCTAGGATTAACAGGAAAAAGCTAAAAATTTCAGAATTGCACCGTGCAATGTGGAGATATTACTGTTTGTGCATTTACAATATTCATTGATTTTTGCCATTGAAAAACATGTTTTTCATATACCAGAAATGTTTGAAGCTACTGACTGAATGAAAGGAGCTGGCATCTCACTCTCTTTGAATCTTCTTTATCATGCTAGGATTAGCAGGAAAAAGCAAAAAATTTCAGAATTGCACCTTGCAATGTGGAGATATTACTGTTTGTGCATTTACAATATTCATTGATTTTTGCCATTGAAAAACATGTTTTTCATATACCAGAAATGTTTGAAGCTACTGACTGAATGAAAGGAGCTGGCATCTCACTCTCTTTGAATCTTCTTTATCATGCTAGGATTAACAGGAAAAAGCTAAAAATTTCAGAATTGCACCGTGCAATGTGGAGATATTACTGTTTGTGCATTTACAATATTCATTGATTTTTGCCATTGAAAAACATGTTTTTCATATACCAGAAATGTTTGAAGCTACTGACTGAATGAAAGGAGCTGGCATCTCACTCTCTTTGAATCTTCTTTATCATGCTAGGATTAACAGGAAAAAGCTAAAAATTTCAGAATTGCACCGTGCAATGTGGAGATATTACTGTTTGTGCATTTACAATATTCATTGATTTTTGCCATTGAAAAACATGTTTTTCATATACCAGAAATGTTTGAAGCTACTGACTGAATGAAAGGAGCTGGCATCTCACTCTCTTTGAATCTTCTTTATCATGCTAGGATTAACAGGAAAAAGCAAAAAATTTCAGAATTGCACCTTGCAATGTGGAGATATTACTGTTTGTGCATTTACAATATTCATTGATTTTTGCCATTGAAAAACATGTTTTTCATATACCAGAAATGTTTGAAGCTACTGACTGAATGAAAGGAGCTGGCATCTCACTCTCTTTGAATCTTCTTTATCATGCTAGGATTAACAGGAAAAAGCTAAAAATTTCAGAATTGCACCGTGCAATGTGGAGATATTACTGTTTGTGCATTTACAATATTCATTGATTTTTGACATTGAAAAACGTTTTTCATATACCAGAAATGTTTGAAGCTACTGACTGAATGAAAGGAGCTGGCATCTCACTCTTTGAATCTTCTTTATCATGCTAGGATTAGCAGGAAAAGGAAAAAATTTCAGAATTGCACCTTGCAATGTGGAGATATTACTGTTTGTGCATTTACAATATTCATTGATTTTTGCCATTGAAAAACATGTTTTTCATATACCAGAAATGTTTGAAGCTACTGACTGAATGAAAGGAGCTGGCATCTCACTCTCTTTGAATCTTCTTTATCATGCTAGGATTAACAGGAAAAAGCTAAAAATTTCAGAATTGCACCGTGCAATGTGGAGATATTACTGTTTGTGCATTTACAATATTCATTGATTTTTGCCATTGAAAAACATGTTTTTCATATACCAGAAATGTTTGAAGCTACTGACTGAATGAAAGGAGCTGGCATCTCACTCTCTTTGAATCTTCTTTATCATGCTAGGATTAACAGGAAAAAGCTAAAAATTTCAGAATTGCACCGTGCAATGTGGAGATATTACTGTTTGTGCATTTACAATATTCATTGATTTTTGCCATTGAAAAACATGTTTTTCATATACCAGAAATGTTTGAAGCTACTGACTGAATGAAAGGAGCTGGCATCTCACTCTCTTTGAATCTTCTTTATCATGCTAGGATTAACAGGAAAAAGCTAAAAATTTCAGAATTGCACCGTGCAATGTGGAGATATTACTGTTTGTGCATTTACAATATTCATTGATTTTTGCCATTGAAAAACATGTTTTTCATACACCAGAAATGTTTGAAGCTACTGACTGAATGAAAGGAGCTGGCATCTCACTCTCTTTGAATCTTCTTTATCATGCTAGGATTAACAGGAAAAAGCAAAAAATTTCAGAATTGCACCTTGCAATGTGGAGATATTACTGTTTGTGCATTTACAATATTCATTGATTTTTGCCATTGAAAAACATGTTTTTCATATACCAGAAATGTTTGAAGCTACTGACTGAATGAAAGGAGCTGGCATCTCACTCTCTTTGAATCTTCTTTATCATGCTAGGATTAACAGGAAAAAGCTAAAAATTTCAGAATTGCACCGTGCAATGTGGAGATATTACTGTTTGTGCATTTACAATATTCATTGATTTTTGCCATTGAAAAACATGTTTTTCATATACCAGAAATGTTTGAAGCTACTGACTGAATGAAAGGAGCTGGCATCTCACTCTCTTTGAATCTTCTTTATCATGCTAGGATTAACAGGAAAAAGCAAAAAATTTCAGAATTGCACCTTGCAATGTGGAGATATTACTGTTTGTGCATTTACAATATTCATTGATTTTTGCCATTGAAAAACATGTTTTTCATATACCAGAAATGTTTGAAGCTACTGACTGAATGAAAGGAGCTGGCATCTCACTCTCTTTGAATCTTCTTTATCATGCTAGGATTAACAGGAAAAAGCTAAAAATTTCAGAATTGCACCGTGCAATGTGGAGATATTACTGTTTGTGCATTTACAATATTCATTGATTTTTGCCATTGAAAAACATGTTTTTCATATACCAGAAATGTTTGAAGCTACTGACTGAATGAAAGGAGCTGGCATCTCACTCTCTTTGAATCTTCTTTATCATGCTAGGATTAGCAGGAAAAAGCAAAAAATTTCAGAATTGCACCTTGCAATGTGGAGATATTACTGTTTGTGCATTTACAATATTCATTGATTTTTGCCATTGAAAAACATGTTTTTCATATACCAGAAATGTTTGAAGCTACTGACTGAATGAAAGGAGCTGGCATCTCACTCTCTTTGAATCTTCTTTATCATGCTAGGATTAACAGGAAAAAGCTAAAAATTTCAGAATTGCACCGTGCAATGTGGAGATATTACTGTTTGTGCATTTACAATATTCATTGATTTTTGCCATTGAAAAACATGTTTTTCATATACCAGAAATGTTTGAAGCTACTGACTGAATGAAAGGAGCTGGCATCTCACTCTCTTTGAATCTTCTTTATCATGCTAGGATTAACAGGAAAAAGCTAAAAATTTCAGAATTGCACCGTGCAATGTGGAGATATTACTGTTTGTGCATTTACAATATTCATTGATTTTTGCCATTGAAAAACATGTTTTTCATATACCAGAAATGTTTGAAGCTACTGACTGAATGAAAGGAGCTGGCATCTCACTCTCTTTGAATCTTCTTTATCATGCTAGGATTAACAGGAAAAAGCAAAAAATTTCAGAATTGCACCTTGCAATGTGGAGATATTACTGTTTGTGCATTTACAATATTCATTGATTTTTGCCATTGAAAAACATGTTTTTCATATACCAGAAATGTTTGAAGCTACTGACTGAATGAAAGGAGCTGGCATCTCACTCTCTTTGAATCTTCTTTATCATGCTAGGATTAACAGGAAAAAGCTAAAAATTTCAGAATTGCACCGTGCAATGTGGAGATATTACTGTTTGTGCATTTACAATATTCATTGATTTTTGACATTGAAAAACGTTTTTCATATACCAGAAATGTTTGAAGCTACTGACTGAATGAAAGGAGCTGGCATCTCACTCTTTGAATCTTCTTTATCATGCTAGGATTACCAGGAAAAGGAAAAAATTTCAGAATTGCACCTTGCAATGTGGAGATATTACTGTTTGTGCATTTACAATATTCATTGATTTTTGCCATTGAAAAACATGTTTTTCATATACCAGAAATGTTTGAAGCTACTGACTGAATGAAAGGAGCTGGCATCTCACTCTCTTTGAATCTTCTTTATCATGCTAGGATTAACAGGAAAAAGCTAAAAATTTCAGAATTGCACCGTGCAATGTGGAGATATTACTGTTTGTGCATTTACAATATTCATTGATTTTTGCCATTGAAAAACATGTTTTTCATATACCAGAAATGTTTGAAGCTACTGACTGAATGAAAGGAGCTGGCATCTCACTCTCTTTGAATCTTCTTTATCATGCTAGGATTAACAGGAAAAAGCTAAAAATTTCAGAATTGCACCGTGCAATGTGGAGATATTACTGTTTGTGCATTTACAATATTCATTGATTTTTGCCATTGAAAAACATGTTTTTCATATACCAGAAATGTTTGAAGCTACTGACTGAATGAAAGGAGCTGGCATCTCACTCTCTTTGAATCTTCTTTATCATGCTAGGATTAACAGGAAAAAGCTAAAAATTTCAGAATTGCACCGTGCAATGTGGAGATATTACTGTTTGTGCATTTACAATATTCATTGATTTTTGCCATTGAAAAACATGTTTTTCATATACCAGAAATGTTTGAAGCTACTGACTGAATGAAAGGAGCTGGCATCTCACTCTCTTTGAATCTTTATCATGCTAGGATTAGCAGGAAAAAGCAAAAAATTTCAGAATTGCACCTTGCAATGTGGAGATATTACTGTTTGTGCATTTACAATATTCATTGATTTTTGCCATTGAAAAACATGTTTTTCATATACCAGAAATGTTTGAAGCTACTGACTGAATGAAAGGAGCTGGCATCTCACTCTGAATCTTCTTTATCATGCTAGGATTAACAGGAAAAAGCTAAAAATTTCAGAATTGCACCGTGCAATGTGGAGATATTACTGTTTGTGCATTTACAATATTCATTGATTTTTGCCATTGAAAAACATGTTTTTCATATACCAGAAATGTTTGAAGCTACTGACTGAATGAAAGGAGCTGGCATCTCACTCTCTTTGAATCTTCTTTATCATGCTAGGATTAACAGGAAAAAGCAAAAAATTTCAGAATTGCACCTTGCAATGTGGAGATATTACTGTTTGTGCATTTACAATATTCATTGATTTTTGCCATTGAAAAACATGTTTTTCATATACCAGAAATGTTTGAAGCTACTGACTGAATGAAAGGAGCTGGCATCTCACTCTCTTTGAATCTTCTTTATCATGCTAGGATTAACAGGAAAAAGCTAAAAATTTCAGAATTGCACCGTGCAATGTGGAGATATTACTGTTTGTGCATTTACAATATTCATTGATTTTTGCCATTGAAAAACATGTTTTTCATATACCAGAAATGTTTGAAGCTACTGACTGAATGAAAGGAGCTGGCATCTCACTCTCTTTGAATCTTCTTTATCATGCTAGGATTAGCAGGAAAAAGCAAAAAATTTCAGAATTGCACCTTGCAATGTGGAGATATTACTGTTTGTGCATTTACAATATTCATTGATTTTTGCCATTGAAAAACATGTTTTTCATATACCAGAAATGTTTGAAGCTACTGACTGAATGAAAGGAGCTGGCATCTCACTCTCTTTGAATCTTCTTTATCATGCTAGGATTAACAGGAAAAAGCTAAAAATTTCAGAATTGCACCGTGCAATGTGGAGATATTACTGTTTGTGCATTTACAATATTCATTGATTTTTGCCATTGAAAAACATGTTTTTCATATACCAGAAATGTTTGAAGCTACTGACTGAATGAAAGGAGCTGGCATCTCACTCTCTTTGAATCTTCTTTATCATGCTAGGATTAACAGGAAAAAGCTAAAAATTTCAGAATTGCACCGTGCAATGTGGAGATATTACTGTTTGTGCATTTACAATATTCATTGATTTTTGCCATTGAAAAACATGTTTTTCATACACCAGAAATGTTTGAAGCTACTGACTGAATGAAAGGAGCTGGCATCTCACTCTCTTTGAATCTTCTTTATCATGCTAGGATTAACAGGAAAAAGCAAAAAATTTCAGAATTGCACCTTGCAATGTGGAGATATTACTATTTGTGCATTTACAATATTCATTGATTTTTGCCATTGAAAAACATGTTTTTCATATACCAGAAATGTTTGAAGCTACTGACTGAATGAAAGGAGCTGGCATCTCACTCTCTTTGAATCTTCTTTATCATGCTAGGATTAACAGGAAAAAGCTAAAAATTTCAGAATTGCACCGTGCAATGTGGAGATATTACTGTTTGTGCATTTACAATATTCATTGATTTTTGACATTGAAAAACGTTTTTCATATACCAGAAATGTTTGAAGCTACTGACTGAATGAAAGGAGCTGGCATCTCACTCTCTTTGAATCTTCTTTATCATGCTAGGATTAGCAGGAAAAAGCAAAAAATTTCAGAATTGCACCTTGCAATGTGGAGATATTACTGTTTGTGCATTTACAATATTCATTGATTTTTGCCATTGAAAAACATGTTTTTCATATACCAGAAATGTTTGAAGCTACTGACTGAATGAAAGGAGCTGGCATCTCACTCTCTTTGAATCTTCTTTATCATGCTAGGATTAGCAGGAAAAAGCAAAAAATTTCAGAATTGCACCGTGCAATGTGGAGATATTACTGTTTGCATTTACAATATTCATTGATTTTTGCCATTGAAAAACATGTTTTTCATATACCAGAAATGTTTGAAGCTACTGACTGAATGAAAGGAGCTGGCATCTCACTCTCTTTGAATCTTCTTTATCATGCTAGGATTAACAGGAAAAAGCTAAAAATTTCAGAATTGCACCGTGCAATGTGGAGATATTACTGTTTGTGCATTTACAATATTCATTGATTTTTGCCATTGAAAAACATGTTTTTCATATACCAGAAATGTTTGAAGCTACTGACTGAATGAAAGGAGCTGGCATCTCACTCTCTTTGAATCTTCTTTATCATGCTAGGATTAACAGGAAAAAGCTAAAAATTTCAGAATTGCACCGTGCAATGTGGAGATATTACTGTTTGTGCATTTACAATATTCATTGATTTTTGCCATTGAAAAACATGTTTTTCATATACCAGAAATGTTTGAAGCTACTGACTGAATGAAAGGAGCTGGCATCTCACTCTCTTTGAATCTTCTTTATCATGCTAGGATTAACAGGAAAAAGCTAAAAATTTCAGAATTGCACCGTGCAATGTGGAGATATTACTGTTTGTGCATTTACAATATTCATTGATTTTTGCCATTGAAAAACATGTTTTTCATATACCAGAAATGTTTGAAGCTACTGACTGAATGAAAGGAGCTGGCATCTCACTCTCTTTGAATCTTCTTTATCATGCTAGGATTAACAGGAAAAAGCAAAAAATTTCAGAATTGCACCTTGCAATGTGGAGATATTACTGTTTGTGCATTTACAATATTCATTGATTTTTGCCATTGAAAAACATGTTTTTCATATACCAGAAATGTTTGAAGCTACTGACTGAATGAAAGGAGCTGGCATCTCACTCTCTTTGAATCTTCTTTATCATGCTAGGATTAACAGGAAAAAGCTAAAAATTTCAGAATTGCACCGTGCAATGTGGAGATATTACTGTTTGTGCATTTACAATATTCATTGATTTTTGACATTGAAAAACGTTTTTCATATACCAGAAATGTTTGAAGCTACTGACTGAATGAAAGGAGCTGGCATCTCACTCTCTTTGAATCTTCTTTATCATGCTAGGATTAGCAGGAAAAAGCAAAAAATTTCAGAATTGCACCTTGCAATGTGGAGATATTACTGTTTGTGCATTTACAATATTCATTGATTTTTGCCATTGAAAAACATGTTTTTCATATACCAGAAATGTTTGAAGCTACTGACTGAATGAAAGGAGCTGGCATCTCACTCTCTTTGAATCTTCTTTATCATGCTAGGATTAGCAGGAAAAAGCAAAAAATTTCAGAATTGCACCTTGCAATGTGGAGATATTACTGTTTGCATTTACAATATTCATTGATTTTTGCCATTGAAAAACATGTTTTTCATATACCAGAAATGTTTGAAGCTACTGACTGAATGAAAGGAGCTGGCATCTCACTCTCTTTGTTTTACCATATTTTTTTATTTTTAATAAACAGTTTAACAGGGGAATAACAATCGTAGCATAAAGTAGTGAAATAAGAATATTCGTGGGAAGGGGTAATTCCGAGGAAGGGGAAGGGAAAGGGAACAAACGGAAATGGAATAATCAGGGAAGGTGGGAGAAATTTGTTCGTCAAATAATAAACACGATAATAGATAACTTGAACAATTAAACACACACCACTATCATATTAGCAAAATTAAACATATTAATAAGCTAAACATGTAACACCTATTAAGATATTCCAGCATTATGAGATGATTGAGGGAACTTAATGGACCAAATATCCCACTTCTTAGAAAATTTAAGTAAATTATTGTTAATAAGGGCAAATCTGAGTTCAAATATTCTATGGAGATTCATCTTATCAACTAAGTCCTCCAAAGTGGGGACATGTGACTTTCTCCAATAAAAAGCCAATGTATTCTTACAAACTGAGAATAAATGAATCACCAAAGATCTTTCAAACGACTTGTATGATTCAAGATCCAAGGATAGTAAAGCCCTTTGAGGGGTCAATATTAGTGGTCTGCCCAAGAGATCATCTACCAAAGAAGAGATCTGAGCCCATAGATTGCGGATTTTAGGGCAGCTCCAAAAGAGATGTAACAGATCTCCCCTGAGGCCGCACTCCCTCCAACAGAGGGGAGAGTTGCTGGGCTTTATATAGTGGAGCCTGATTGGAGTGTAGTACCATCTGGTTAAAATTTTGAAGTAGGCCTCTTGTAAGGGCATAGATATATTAGAGGCTTGTGAGAAAAGAAGAGCATTCTCCCATTGGTCGGATTGGAAATTGAGTTTTAGGTCCTTTTCCCATCGAATCATGTAAAGATGTTTTTGGAAAGAGAGGTCATTATTGAAGCTGTTATATAGGTGTCTCAGGCTCCAAAAAATCTTATGGGATGTGTTACTTAACAGGTTCACCGAGATTTCGGAAACGATAAATTTGCTAGAAATGAATTCCAGAATAATGCTCTTTAAATGAGAGTATAAAAAGAAATCAGAAAAAGGCAAATTGAATCTTTTCTTAAGAATTTGGAAAGGGATAAAGACAGAAGCTTCATACAAGTCTCCAATTTTCCTTAACCCTTTAATGTCCCATTGATCTGGAATGGAAGAGTTATACAGATCAGCAACAAAACCAATTGGAAATTTTTTGACAAGGGAAAGCTTATCCATATCAGAATCTCTTAAAGGATTCTTTTTCTTTTTTTTGGTGATTTTTTTCCAGGCGTCAATGATCGCCTGGAAAATAGGGTGGGAAGAATCATGAGTACACTGTCTAAAGAGATGCCTGAGTAACAATTCACGAGGAGAAGAACCGTTATTTAAGAAGGTCTCCAGAATCATCCAAGCTGGGGGGCTGTCAGAATTAAACCAGTAACTGCTCTGTTTGATAAGGTTTGCCAGATAGTAAGCGGAAATATTAGGATGGCTCAGACCTCCGTTACTTTTATTCTTGTACAATATATCAGCAGATATCCTCGCACGTTTATTATCCCAGACATAAGAATTAATCTGATTTTGAATTTTTTGAATAAAGATATGGGAAATAGATAAAGGTAGGTTGCGGAAAAAATACAAAATTTTGGGAAGAACAAACATCTTGATAGAGAGGACTCTACCCCACCACGACAAATCTCTTTTCATAAAATCCATCAAATCTCCTCGGACGATGTCATCAATCCGAACCAGATTGTCAGAGATTGTTGAATTAATAGATTTACCAATACTGATCCCCAAATAAGTCAGATTGCGTTTAGCCAGACCAAAGGAAAATCTTGAGTGTAAAACCTCTCTCGTCTGACGGTCCAGATTAATATTCAAAAGTTTAGACTTCTCATTGTTAATTTTAAAATAAGAAATCTGAGAGAAAAGTTCTAGAACCTTTGAAACCTCCGCAACCGAATTTACTGGGTCCAGCAAGGAAAGCATAACATCATCTGCAAAGAGGCCAATTTTAAATTCTCGAGATGGGGTAGAAATCCCCCTAATGTCAGTGTTTTCTCTAATCCTCTGTGCCAAAGGCTCCATAGCCAGGACAAAGAGAAGGGGGGAAAGTGGGCAACCCTGTCTAGTACCATTTGTGATAGGGATTGGATTTGAGAGATAATTGTTAACATAAATTTTTGCTTGGGGGTTAGAATAGAGGGCCATAATTGAAGAGAGAAATTTGTTATCAAAACCGAATTTAATAAGGGTGAGTTTAAGGTATAGCCAATTTAACCTGTCGAAAGCTTTTTCAGCGTCTAAAGCAAGCAATGAAGTTGGGAGTTTCGCCGTATTTATCACCTTAATAATATTCAGAAGTCTTCTAGAGCCATCAGTTGCTTGCCTCCCACCAACGAAGCCAATCTGATCATCGTTGATGAGAGATGGGAGAATAGTCGATAAACGATTGGCCAGAATTTTCGAATATATCTTAATATCAGTGTTAATTAGCGAAATGGGCCTATAATTTTTAACATTATCTCTCTCATCCTTAGACTTGGGTATTAGGGTAATGGTGGCTTCCAGCATTTCTGAGGGGAAGGAGCTTATTGAGGAAGCATGATTGAAAATTTTCGTGAGAGGGGAAGAAAGTAGGTCACAAAAAGTTTTATAATACTCATTAATGAACCCATCTGGACCCGGAGCCTTGAAATCTTTAAGTTGCTTTATTGTGTTAATAATTTCAAGGTTAGAAAAAGGCTTATTCAATGACTCGTGATCCAGAGGGCTCAATTTCGGTAGGTTAATGGAGGATAAAAATTTGTTGATTGCATCTGGGTGAGGATGGGAAATTAGAGGATCAGTTTTGATGTTGTAGAGTTTTTTGTAAAAATTTGCAAACTGGTTCACTATATCTTTAGGGTGGCAAAACGTTATTCCACTATTGTTTTTTATTTTATCTATTCTATTAATTGCTCTTTTACATTTGACTAGGCGGGCCATAAAGCGGGTAGGTTTATTTAGGGCCGCATAGTAATTAAATTTTGATTTCCGAATAATTGCATCATAGGAGGAAGAAATTTCTGATTTTAGCTCTACTCTTAAATTTGAGAGTTCTTTTTGAATTATTGGGGAAGGGGAAGGAAGATTAATTTGCTCTAATTCTTTTTCCCTAATCAGTTTTTGAAGAGAATTAATTTTTGATCTTTTTTCTTTTTTTTCAAATGAGGATATCTGCATTAGTACACCACGAAGGACGGCCTTGTGAGCGCACCAGCTGGAGAAGGGATTAGATAAATCTGGGGTATCATTCTCCCTAAAATAATCAGAAATAGCTTTTTCAATAATTTTTTTGTTTTTGGGGTTATGAATAAGTGAAGATCTACATTTCCAAAGAAATCCATTTTTAATAAGAGGACCAATATGAATTTCACATGACGTAGGGGCATGATCTGATAGAGACCTAAGACCTATAGATACGTTAGAGAATTTGGGTAAAGAAAAAACGTCAGTTATTATTAAGTCTATTCTAGAGGCCGTTTGGTGCGCATCCGAAAAATGGGAGAATTCTTTGGAGGTAGTTTGCAGACATCTAAATGTATCAAATAGTTCGTTTTTATAAAGCCAGTTATTTAGCGTCGGGTATAAATGACGGCTGGGGGAGGAAGAGTCCATATGCCCGTCCGGGACCATGTTGAAGTCTCCCAAAAAAATCAATTCGCCTCTCCTAACCTCTTCAACCTTTCTAAAAACCTTATTCAAAAAGGGTATTTGCTTTTTATTTGGGGCGTATAGGTTAACAACAGTGCACTCATGATTATTCAGTTTACAGAGCAATATATGGAACCTTCCATTGACATCTCTATGCTGATCTAAAAACTCAAATGGGACAGAATCTCTGATCACTGTAGCTACACCGGCTTTTTTCCGGTCGCTAGTGGATTCAAATATATGAGGGTAGCGTTTGTGGGTAAAGGTAGGGTGTTTTCCCTCGGCAAACCTTGTCTCCTGAAGACACGCAACATCAGCACCAAGATGACCCAATTCCTTCCAAAGGGAGAATCTCTTATTGGGACTGTTTAGGCCTCTTACATTATAGGTGATGATCTTGATAGGCATAGGTAAATTAATAATTAAAGTAAGTCAAAAGGAGAGGGGTCAGTTGGTCCAACAAATTCCCAAAAAATAAAAATCAACCGACAATCAAAGCTGGAATACAATATCTCTAATATTAATTCAAAGATAGTGATAACAATAACCAAATATTCAAAGAAAAAGAAAAAAAAAAAAAACGAATCAAAAAATCTCCTGAGGGAACCTTCACCGAAAAGGTTCTCCCTCAGATTGGGGGGAAAAATAATGTGGACAAACCATGAAGGCTAAATATAAAGAAGAATGATAAATTTATTATAGCATGTTAGGTGAGGTGAAAAAATGTGATTATTTTTAAAGAGGGCTCCCGAGGGAGTAGTGTTTATCATTTCAGCGGTGAGGTGCCTTTGTAACCTTGTAGGGAATGTCTTTTATAAAATCAAAAAATTTAGGGCCTTCATCAGGATCTGTAAGAGTGAATGTTTTCCGGTTAAAGAAAATCAGCAACTTTACCGGAAAGCCCCACCTATATGGGATATTCATATCCCTCAGTCTATCTGTGGTCAATTTGTATGACCTTCTTGCATCCATGGTTTCTTTGGAAAAATCGGAGAAGATTTTTAGATGCGAGAAAGGCTCTGGAAAAGTCCTATTTTCCCTGATATAATTCAAGATTCTCTCTTTGGTCGAGAAGAAATGTAACCTAGCTATTACATCCCTAGGAAGATCCGAGGAAATGGAGGTCGGACGAAATAAGCGATGGGCCCTATCAATGATAAGATCCTGCTCAGAAAGGGATGGGATTGTCTTGTGAAATAAGTCTTTGAGAAAAGCCGAGATATCTGAGGGAGAAACATCCTCAGATATGCCTCTAATTTTCAAATTATTTCTCCTACTCCTATCCTCCAAATCCGCAACTTTTAATCTGAGTCTCTTAAGCTCAGATTTAATTTCTAGATTATCAGAAGAGACAGACTCTACCCTTCCCTCCACCGTTTCAAGTCTTTTAGTGTTTTCCTCCAATTTAAGACCAAAAGCTTCCAAAGTAGATTTCATGGTGTCTACCTGTTTCTCGAAGCCCAGTTTCATATTTCTGTCAATTGTCTTTAAAAGATTGTCCAGATATGAACCAAGGTCGGTATTTCCCAACTCTTGTGAAATGGGCATTTTGATCGGGACACTAAGCGTAGGGTCTGGGGACGAAGGGGAAAAGTCCTTTTTAGCACGTCTCTTATCTGGACTAGGATTAGGAGACGTGTCCGAGGATTCCTCCTCCGAACTCGTAGCCAATGAAGAATACTTGTTGCTCCAGGCTCCTGGATCCCTTCTCTTTGATGAGATGGAAATATCCATCTCTTCCACTTTTTTTCCTTTAACTACGATAGAAGGGGCAGGTTTAGCATCAGGAATTCTCTGTGGTTTTGGAGATAATAGACTTTTATAAGATTCTTTGGTGGGAGAGCTTATTTTAGAACTCAGTCTGTCTTCCGGATTTCTATGAGGTGATCTGGACTTAAGAGGACTGACAGTATTAACAGCATCTTCTGATGGGTTTGAAAATGAAAAGCGTTGGGAGGACTTCGCTCTAACCGCACTAGTTTTAAGGGGAGCTTCCAAAGACTTTTGGGTATTTTTTTTATTAGCCGCCATTATAAAATATCAGACCTATGGGTATATATATATAGAAAAACACTAAAATAACACTAGAAATATTTGACCTAAAGGGTGGACAAAAGACTTTAGGGTTGCAAAGTGACTGGGAACAATGGCTAGAAGAAGTTTGCGTTAAACAAATATCAATCCAACAAGAGGCAATCAATACCCTTAAAAACTGCAATATTATGTACCTCCTAAAATACAATCCTTAAAATATAAATTACCATCAAAAGTAACAAAAAAATAATGAAATTGACCTGAGGGATAAAAATAAAAGGCACATATATTTCTTAACATGAAACTAATTATTATGGAGGCTTGCAAATCTGTAGAGTTCCATGGGCACCAACTGTTATATATATATCAGGTAGCGTAGTCACAGGGTATATATATGAGGGCAGAAACAGATCCTCCTATCCCTCCCCTCCCCTCAGAGTCAAGTCTCGCAGTCAAAATGATATTACACCGTTTGGAGTTTAATAAACCTCTGTATCAGTAATAATATAGAATCAGCACCATGGACAGCAGTTCAGAGCGACGCTGCAGCAGGAGGCAGGAGAAATTGACTGGTATAAGTTCAGCACCATGGACAGCAGTTCAGACCAATACAAGATCAGCACCATGGACAGCAGCTCAAATCAGCACCATGGACAGCAGTGCAGAGCGACGCCAGCAGAGGGCAGGAGAATCTGATCAGCACCATGGACAGCAGTGCTGAGCTACGCCGCAGCAGGGGGCGGGAGATTCAAAGAATATCAGCTGATTGGAAGTGTGTGACAGTGGAGAGTAGCGGGGCTGCTGCAGCGGGGGACCAGAGGCAAAAATCAAAGCGCAGCAGCGCTGTCACAGAAGGGGGAGGCAGTCACAGGGGTCTGCAGGGTCCAGACACCATAAAAATATACACAGCAGAGCGGCACAGCGGGGGTATATAGAACGGACCTCGGCACCGGCGGCACTCAACAGCTGGGAGCAGGGGGAGCGGAGCAGCTTCTTATCAGGGGGAAGAGGGATGCCGCCGCCACTATATGGAACCTGGGGACGTGGGGACACCGGCAGTGCTCGTTATCAGAGTGAACAGCTGATATGCCGGCTCCGGAGCAGAGGGGGGGGGACCGCTACTATGTGAACAGCCCGGAGTGCAGGTAACAGCCGCAAAGGAGAGGAGAGAGCCGGGTGCAGACAGCAGCGGTGGCAGTGAGCGGAGGGGGGGGAAAGGGACGCAGCAGCTTCACAGGGACACCAGGGGACACCGTTACCACCGGAGCAGCCCCAGAACCACGGCAACAGACCCCCAGAAACCCGATAAAAGCCCCGGCTTCAGCCAGGGCTTATCTGACCTGTACAGAAGTAATCAGTATGCAGTCCCGCTCCGTCTCAGTCTCCTGAACTCCGCGTCGTACAGGCTAGGCTAGGCTCACGGTCCCTTGTCGGCAGCAGGGGTCTTATCCACGGGGACCAGTGGGGTTGGGAATCTTTGGTCCGGAGGTGGCAGCGCCTCTTCTTTATGGAGTAAGGTCCTGCGGGTCCGGTCCCGACCTCCGTGATGTAACGATAGTTGATTGCAGGGCAGGGATTTCCAAGCTGTCGCCGGTGTCCCGGTCTCAGTCCCCTCTTCTCTTTTCTTTCTTGGATCCGTTGAAAGAACAGCTGAAACTGCTGTAGGGTCCCGCTCCCAAAGTAAAAGGCGGAGCAGAGCAGACCTTTACTGCTATTCCAGTCACTTCAAAGCAGCGCTGCTGAGCGACTGGAAACAAGAAAAGGGCCGCAGAGTGACTGGAATCAAGAAAAGGGCCGCCAGTGATCGCCTGGGTGTCAGAACCAGAACCAAAATGTGCCACCCCGTGGATTAAAAATAAGCTCTGACAACAGTCAGGGGGCCCAGTATATAATGTTCAGTTAAATGAAGTGAGAGAAATATGTGCCCCCACCGATCTGTGAGCTTAAAGGGGCACGTCACAGCCTCAAGGACTGGAATGCTCACCAGGACTTACCGCAGCTGCATATAAAGCCTGCTGATAGTCCTTAAGTCCGGTATAAAGCGATGTAATCCTGGGTCCGGAGGTAGAAGGGCATAAATGGGTCCACAATCCTGTAGGGCCACGTTACAGAGTCACTTCAATGGTGGATTCTGAGCCTCACCCAAATGTCTGAGCACAAAACATCTCCAGGGTTGATGGGGTTAGCAGGGATTCTTTGGTGTCAAAATGATCCCTGAATGATAGGAAGTCCAAATATATAAGAATTTTGAAAAAAAATCTTCTTTTTGTTGCTTAAAAAGTAGCTTTAAAGCGAAGCCCTCAGGGAGCTCAGGATCAAGCTGCCATCTCGTCCTGTGCTCAGGCCACTCCCCCATCTCACTCTCTTTGAATCTTCTTTATCATGCTAGGATTAACAGGAAAAAGCTAAAAATTTCAGAATTGCACTGTGCAATGTGGAGATATTACTGTTTGTGCATTTACAATATTCATTGATTTTTGCCATTGAAAAACATGTTTTTCATATACCAGAAATGTTTGAAGCTACTGACTGAATGAAAGGAGCTGGCATCTCACTCTCTTTGAATCTTCTTTATCATGCTAGGATTAACAGGAAAAAGCTAAAAATTTCAGAATTGCACCGTGCAATGTGGAGATATTACTGTTTGTGCATTTACAATATTCATTGATTTTTGCCATTGAAAAACATGTTTTTCATATACCAGAAATGTTTGAAGCTACTGACTGAATGAAAGGAGCTGGCATCTCACTCTCTTTGAATCTTCTTTATCATGCTAGGATTAACAGGAAAAAGCTAAAAATTTCAGAATTGCACCGTGCAATGTGGAGATATTACTGTTTGTGCATTTACAATATTCATTGATTTTTGCCATTGAAAAACATGTTTTTCATATACCAGAAATGTTTGAAGCTACTGACTGAATGAAAGGAGCTGGCATCTCACTCTCTTTGAATCTTCTTTATCATGCTAGGATTAACAGGAAAAAGCAAAAAATTTCAGAATTGCACCTTGCAATGTGGAGATATTACTGTTTGTGCATTTACAATATTCATTGATTTTTGCCATTGAAAAACATGTTTTTCATATACCAGAAATGTTTGAAGCTACTGACTGAATGAAAGGAGCTGGCATCTCACTCTCTTTGAATCTTCTTTATCATGCTAGGATTAACAGGAAAAAGCTAAAAATTTCAGAATTGCACCGTGCAATGTGGAGATATTACTGTTTGTGCATTTACAATATTCATTGATTTTTGCCATTGAAAAACA
Source organism: Phyllobates terribilis (assembly GCF_046119375.1). Taxonomy (NCBI): domain Eukaryota; kingdom Metazoa; phylum Chordata; class Amphibia; order Anura; family Dendrobatidae; genus Phyllobates; species Phyllobates terribilis. Next base: position 45,490 of record NW_027367624.1, read on the forward strand.
TGTTTTTCATATACCAGAAATGTTTGAAGCTACTGACTGAAAGGAGCTGGCATCTCACTCTCTTTGAATCTTCTTTATCATGCTAGGATTAGCAGGAAAAAGCAAAAAATTTCAGAATTGCACCTTGCAATGTGGAGATATTACTGTTTGTGCATTTACAATATTCATTGATTTTTGCCATTGAAAAACATGTTTTTCATATACCAGAAATGTTTGAAGCTACTGACTGAATGAAAGGAGCTGGCATCTCACTCTCTTTGAATCTTCTTTATCATGCTAGGATTAACAGGAAAAAGCTAAAAATTTCAGAATTGCACCGTGCAATGTGGAGATATTACTGTTTGTGCATTTACAATATTCATTGATTTTTGCCATTGAAAAACATGTTTTTCATATACCAGAAATGTTTGAAGCTACTGACTGAATGAAAGGAGCTGGCATCTCACTCTCTTTGAATCTTCTTTATCATGCTAGGATTAACAGGAAAAAGCTAAAAATTTCAGAATTGCACCGTGCAATGTGGAGATATTACTGTTTGTGCATTTACAATATTCATTGATTTTTGCCATTGAAAAACATGTTTTTCATATACCAGAAATGTTTGAAGCTACTGACTGAATGAAAGGAGCTGGCATCTCACTCTCTTTGAATGTTCTTTATCATGCTAGGATTAACAGGAAAAAGCAAAAAATTTCAGAATTGCACCTTGCAATGTGGAGATATTACTGTTTGTGCATTTACAATATTCATTGATTTTTGCCATTGAAAAACATGTTTTTCATATACCAGAAATGTTTGAAGCTACTGACTGAATGAAAGGAGCTGGCATCTCACTCTCTTTGAATCTTCTTTATCATGCTAGGATTAACAGGAAAAAGCTAAAAATTTCAGAATTGCACCGTGCAATGTGGAGATATTACTGTTTGTGCATTTACAATATTCATTGATTTTTGCCATTGAAAAACATGTTTTTCATATACCAGAAATGTTTGAAGCTACTGACTGAATGAAAGGAGCTGGCATCTCACTCTCTTTGAATCTTCTTTATCATGCTAGGATTAACAGGAAAAAGCAAAAAATTTCAGAATTGCACCTTGCAATGTGGAGATATTACTGTTTGTGCATTTACAATATTCATTGATTTTTGCCATTGAAAAACATGTTTTTCATATACCAGAAATGTTTGAAGCTACTGACTGAATGAAAGGAGCTGGCATCTCACTCTCTTTGAATCTTCTTTATCATGCTAGGATTAGCAGGAAAAAGCAAAAAATTTCAGAATTGCACCTTGCAATGTGGAGATATTACTGTTTGCATTTACAATATTCATTGATTTTTGCCATTGAAAAACATGTTTTTCATATACCAGAAATGTTTGAAGCTACTGACTGAATGAAAGGAGCTGGCATCTCACTCTCTTTGAATCTTCTTTATCATGCTAGGATTAACAGGAAAAAGCTAAAAATTTCAGAATTGCACCGTGCAATGTGGAGATATTACTGTTTGTGCATTTACAATATTCATTGATTTTTGCCATTGAAAAACATGTTTTTCATATACCAGAAATGTTTGAAGCTACTGACTGAATGAAAGGAGCTGGCATCTCACTCTCTTTGAATCTTCTTTATCATGCTAGGATTAACAGGAAAAAGCTAAAAATTTCAGAATTGCACCGTGCAATGTGGAGATATTACTGTTTGTGCATTTACAATATTCATTGATTTTTGCCATTGAAAAACATGTTTTTCATATACCAGAAATGTTTGAAGCTACTGACTGAATGAAAGGAGCTGGCATCTCACTCTCTTTGAATCTTCTTTATCATGCTAGGATTAACAGGAAAAAGCTAAAAATTTCAGAATTGCACCGTGCAATGTGGAGATATTACTGTTTGTGCATTTACAATATTCATTGATTTTTGCCATTGAAAAACATGTTTTTCATATACCAGAAATGTTTGAAGCTACTGACTGAATGAAAGGAGCTGGCATCTCACTCTCTTTGAATCTTCTTTATCATGCTAGGATTAACAGGAAAAAGCAAAAAATTTCAGAATTGCACCTTGCAATGTGGAGATATTACTGTTTGTGCATTTACAATATTCATTGATTTTTGCCATTGAAAAACATGTTTTTCATATACCAGAAATGTTTGAAGCTACTGACTGAATGAAAGGAGCTGGCATCTCACTCTCTTTGAATCTTCTTTATCATGCTAGGATTAACAGGAAAAAGCTAAAAATTTCAGAATTGCACCGTGCAATGTGGAGATATTACTGTTTGTGCATTTACAATATTCATTGATTTTTGCCATTGAAAAACATGTTTTTCATATACCAGAAATGTTTGAAGCTACTGACTGAATGAAAGGAGCTGGCATCTCACTCTCTTTGAATCTTCTTTATCATGCTAGGATTAGCAGGAAAAAGCAAAAAATTTCAGAATTGCACCTTGCAATGTGGAGATATTACTGTTTGTGCATTTACAATATTCATTGATTTTTGCCATTGAAAAACATGTTTTTCATATACCAGAAATGTTTGAAGCTACTGACTGAATGAAAGGAGCTGGCATCTCACTCTCTTTGAATCTTCTTTATCATGCTAGGATTAACAGGAAAAAGCTAAAAATTTCAGAATTGCACCGTGCAATGTGGAGATATTACTGTTTGTGCATTTACAATATTCATTGATTTTTGCCATTGAAAAACATGTTTTTCATATACCAGAAATGTTTGAAGCTACTGACTGAATGAAAGGAGCTGGCATCTCACTCTTTGAATCTTCTTTATCATGCTAGGATTAACAGGAAAAAGCTAAAAATTTCAGAATTGCACCGTGCAATGTGGAGATATTACTGTTTGTGCATTTACAATATTCATTGATTTTTGCCATTGAAAAACATGTTTTTCATATACCAGAAATGTTTGAAGCTACTGACTGAATGAAAGGAGCTGGCATCTCACTCTCTTTGAATCTTCTTTATCATGCTAGGATTAACAGGAAAAAGCAAAAAATTTCAGAATTGCACCTTGCAATGTGGAGATATTACTGTTTGTGCATTTACAATATTCATTGATTTTTGCCATTGAAAAACATGTTTTTCATATACCAGAAATGTTTGAAGCTACTGACTGAATGAAAGGAGCTGGCATCTCACTCTCTTTGAATCTTCTTTATCATGCTAGGATTAACAGGAAAAAGCTAAAAATTTCAGAATTGCACCGTGCAATGTGGAGATATTACTGTTTGTGCATTTACAATATTCATTGATTTTTGCCATTGAAAAACATGTTTTTCATATACCAGAAATGTTTGAAGCTACTGACTGAATGAAAGGAGCTGGCATCTCACTCTCTTTGAATCTTCTTTATCATGCTAGGATTAACAGGAAAAAGCAAAAAATTTCAGAATTGCACCTTGCAATGTGGAGATATTACTGTTTGTGCATTTACAATATTCATTGATTTTTGCCATTGAAAAACATGTTTTTCATATACCAGAAATGTTTGAAGCTACTGACTGAATGAAAGGAGCTGGCATCTCACTCTCTTTGAATCTTTATCATGCTAGGATTAGCAGGAAAAAGCAAAAAATTTCAGAATTGCACCTTGCAATGTGGAGATATTACTGTTTGTGCATTTACAATATTCATTGATTTTTGCCATTGAAAAACATGTTTTTCATATACCAGAAATGTTTGAAGCTACTGACTGAATGAAAGGAGCTGGCATCTCACTCTGAATCTTCTTTATCATGCTAGGATTAACAGGAAAAAGCTAAAAATTTCAGAATTGCACCGTGCAATGTGGAGATATTACTGTTTGTGCATTTACAATATTCATTGATTTTTGCCATTGAAAAACATGTTTTTCATATACCAGAAATGTTTGAAGCTACTGACTGAATGAAAGGAGCTGGCATCTCACTCTCTTTGAATCTTCTTTATCATGCTAGGATTAACAGGAAAAAGCAAAAAATTTCAGAATTGCACCTTGCAATGTGGAGATATTACTGTTTGTGCATTTACAATATTCATTGATTTTTGCCATTGAAAAACATGTTTTTCATATACCAGAAATGTTTGAAGCTACTGACTGAATGAAAGGAGCTGGCATCTCACTCTCTTTGAATCTTCTTTATCATGCTAGGATTAACAGGAAAAAGCTAAAAATTTCAGAATTGCACCGTGCAATGTGGAGATATTACTGTTTGTGCATTTACAATATTCATTGATTTTTGCCATTGAAAAACATGTTTTTCATATACCAGAAATGTTTGAAGCTACTGACTGAATGAAAGGAGCTGGCATCTCACTCTCTTTGAATCTTCTTTATCATGCTAGGATTAGCAGGAAAAAGCAAAAAATTTCAGAATTGCACCTTGCAATGTGGAGATATTACTGTTTGTGCATTTACAATATTCATTGATTTTTGCCATTGAAAAACATGTTTTTCATATACCAGAAATGTTTGAAGCTACTGACTGAATGAAAGGAGCTGGCATCTCACTCTCTTTGAATCTTCTTTATCATGCTAGGATTAACAGGAAAAAGCTAAAAATTTCAGAATTGCACCGTGCAATGTGGAGATATTACTGTTTGTGCATTTACAATATTCATTGATTTTTGCCATTGAAAAACATGTTTTTCATATACCAGAAATGTTTGAAGCTACTGACTGAATGAAAGGAGCTGGCATCTCACTCTCTTTGAATCTTCTTTATCATGCTAGGATTAACAGGAAAAAGCTAAAAATTTCAGAATTGCACCGTGCAATGTGGAGATATTACTGTTTGTGCATTTACAATATTCATTGATTTTTGCCATTGAAAAACATGTTTTTCATACACCAGAAATGTTTGAAGCTACTGACTGAATGAAAGGAGCTGGCATCTCACTCTCTTTGAATCTTCTTTATCATGCTAGGATTAACAGGAAAAAGCAAAAAATTTCAGAATTGCACCTTGCAATGTGGAGATATTACTGTTTGTGCATTTACAATATTCATTGATTTTTGCCATTGAAAAACATGTTTTTCATATACCAGAAATGTTTGAAGCTACTGACTGAATGAAAGGAGCTGGCATCTCACTCTCTTTGAATCTTCTTTATCATGCTAGGATTAACAGGAAAAAGCTAAAAATTTCAGAATTGCACCGTGCAATGTGGAGATATTACTGTTTGTGCATTTACAATATTCATTGATTTTTGACATTGAAAAACGTTTTTCATATACCAGAAATGTTTGAAGCTACTGACTGAATGAAAGGAGCTGGCATCTCACTCTCTTTGAATCTTCTTTATCATGCTAGGATTAGCAGGAAAAAGCAAAAAATTTCAGAATTGCACCTTGCAATGTGGAGATATTACTGTTTGTGCATTTACAATATTCATTGATTTTTGCCATTGAAAAACATGTTTTTCATATACCAGAAATGTTTGAAGCTACTGACTGAATGAAAGGAGCTGGCATCTCACTCTCTTTGAATCTTCTTTATCATGCTAGGATTAGCAGGAAAAAGCAAAAAATTTCAGAATTGCACCTTGCAATGTGGAGATATTACTGTTTGCATTTACAATATTCATTGATTTTTGCCATTGAAAAACATGTTTTTCATATACCAGAAATGTTTGAAGCTACTGACTGAATGAAAGGAGCTGGCATCTCACTCTCTTTGAATCTTCTTTATCATGCTAGGATTAACAGGAAAAAGCTAAAAATTTCAGAATTGCACCGTGCAATGTGGAGATATTACTGTTTGTGCATTTACAATATTCATTGATTTTTGCCATTGAAAAACATGTTTTTCATATACCAGAAATGTTTGAAGCTACTGACTGAATGAAAGGAGCTGGCATCTCACTCTCTTTGAATCTTCTTTATCATGCTAGGATTAACAGGAAAAAGCTAAAAATTTCAGAATTGCACCGTGCAATGTGGAGATATTACTGTTTGTGCATTTACAATATTCATTGATTTTTGCCATTGAAAAACATGTTTTTCATATACCAGAAATGTTTGAAGCTACTGACTGAATGAAAGGAGCTGGCATCTCACTCTCTTTGAATCTTCTTTATCATGCTAGGATTAACAGGAAAAAGCTAAAAATTTCAGAATTGCACCGTGCAATGTGGAGATATTACTGTTTGTGCATTTACAATATTCATTGATTTTTGCCATTGAAAAACATGTTTTTCATATACCAGAAATGTTTGAAGCTACTGACTGAATGAAAGGAGCTGGCATCTCACTCTCTTTGAATCTTCTTTATCATGCTAGGATTAACAGGAAAAAGCAAAAAATTTCAGAATTGCACCTTGCAATGTGGAGATATTACTGTTTGTGCATTTACAATATTCATTGATTTTTGCCATTGAAAAACATGTTTTTCATATACCAGAAATGTTTGAAGCTACTGACTGAATGAAAGGAGCTGGCATCTCACTCTGAATCTTCTTTATCATGCTAGGATTAACAGGAAAAAGCTAAAAATTTCAGAATTGCACCGTGCAATGTGGAGATATTACTGTTTGTGCATTTACAATATTCATTGATTTTTGCCATTGAAAAACATGTTTTTCATATACCAGAAATGTTTGAAGCTACTGACTGAATGAAAGGAGCTGGCATCTCACTCTCTTTGAATCTTCTTTATCATGCTAGGATTAACAGGAAAAAGCAAAAAATTTCAGAATTGCACCTTGCAATGTGGAGATATTACTGTTTGTGCATTTACAATATTCATTGATTTTTGCCATTGAAAAACATGTTTTTCATATACCAGAAATGTTTGAAGCTACTGACTGAATGAAAGGAGCTGGCATCTCACTCTCTTTGAATCTTCTTTATCATGCTAGGATTAACAGGAAAAAGCTAAAAATTTCAGAATTGCACCGTGCAATGTGGAGATATTACTGTTTGTGCATTTACAATATTCATTGATTTTTGCCATTGAAAAACATGTTTTTCATATACCAGAAATGTTTGAAGCTACTGACTGAATGAAAGGAGCTGGCATCTCACTCTCTTTGAATCTTCTTTATCATGCTAGGATTAGCAGGAAAAAGCAAAAAATTTCAGAATTGCACCTTGCAATGTGGAGATATTACTGTTTGTGCATTTACAATATTCATTGATTTTTGCCATTGAAAAACATGTTTTTCATATACCAGAAATGTTTGAAGCTACTGACTGAATGAAAGGAGCTGGCATCTCACTCTCTTTGAATCTTCTTTATCATGCTAGGATTAACAGGAAAAAGCTAAAAATTTCAGAATTGCACCGTGCAATGTGGAGATATTACTGTTTGTGCATTTACAATATTCATTGATTTTTGCCATTGAAAAACATGTTTTTCATATACCAGAAATGTTTGAAGCTACTGACTGAATGAAAGGAGCTGGCATCTCACTCTTTGAATCTTCTTTATCATGCTAGGATTAACAGGAAAAAGCTAAAAATTTCAGAATTGCACCGTGCAATGTGGAGATATTACTGTTTGTGCATTTACAATATTCATTGATTTTTGCCATTGAAAAACATGTTTTTCATATACCAGAAATGTTTGAAGCTACTGACTGAATGAAAGGAGCTGGCATCTCACTCTCTTTGAATCTTCTTTATCATGCTAGGATTAACAGGAAAAAGCAAAAAATTTCAGAATTGCACCTTGCAATGTGGAGATATTACTGTTTGTGCATTTACAATATTCATTGATTTTTGCCATTGAAAAACATGTTTTTCATATACCAGAAATGTTTGAAGCTACTGACTGAATGAAAGGAGCTGGCATCTCACTCTCTTTGAATCTTCTTTATCATGCTAGGATTAACAGGAAAAAGCTAAAAATTTCAGAATTGCACCGTGCAATGTGGAGATATTACTGTTTGTGCATTTACAATATTCATTGATTTTTGCCATTGAAAAACATGTTTTTCATATACCAGAAATGTTTGAAGCTACTGACTGAATGAAAGGAGCTGGCATCTCACTCTCTTTGAATCTTCTTTATCATGCTAGGATTAACAGGAAAAAGCAAAAAATTTCAGAATTGCACCTTGCAATGTGGAGATATTACTGTTTGTGCATTTACAATATTCATTGATTTTTGCCATTGAAAAACATGTTTTTCATATACCAGAAATGTTTGAAGCTACTGACTGAATGAAAGGAGCTGGCATCTCACTCTCTTTGAATCTTTATCATGCTAGGATTAGCAGGAAAAAGCAAAAAATTTCAGAATTGCACCTTGCAATGTGGAGATATTACTGTTTGTGCATTTACAATATTCATTGATTTTTGCCATTGAAAAACATGTTTTTCATATACCAGAAATGTTTGAAGCTACTGACTGAATGAAAGGAGCTGGCATCTCACTCTGAATCTTCTTTATCATGCTAGGATTAACAGGAAAAAGCTAAAAATTTCAGAATTGCACCGTGCAATGTGGAGATATTACTGTTTGTGCATTTACAATATTCATTGATTTTTGCCATTGAAAAACATGTTTTTCATATACCAGAAATGTTTGAAGCTACTGACTGAATGAAAGGAGCTGGCATCTCACTCTCTTTGAATCTTCTTTATCATGCTAGGATTAACAGGAAAAAGCAAAAAATTTCAGAATTGCACCTTGCAATGTGGAGATATTACTGTTTGTGCATTTACAATATTCATTGATTTTTGCCATTGAAAAACATGTTTTTCATATACCAGAAATGTTTGAAGCTACTGACTGAATGAAAGGAGCTGGCATCTCACTCTCTTTGAATCTTCTTTATCATGCTAGGATTAACAGGAAAAAGCTAAAAATTTCAGAATTGCACCGTGCAATGTGGAGATATTACTGTTTGTGCATTTACAATATTCATTGATTTTTGCCATTGAAAAACATGTTTTTCATATACCAGAAATGTTTGAAGCTACTGACTGAATGAAAGGAGCTGGCATCTCACTCTCTTTGAATCTTCTTTATCATGCTAGGATTAGCAGGAAAAAGCAAAAAATTTCAGAATTGCACCTTGCAATGTGGAGATATTACTGTTTGTGCATTTACAATATTCATTGATTTTTGCCATTGAAAAACATGTTTTTCATATACCAGAAATGTTTGAAGCTACTGACTGAATGAAAGGAGCTGGCATCTCACTCTCTTTGAATCTTCTTTATCATGCTAGGATTAACAGGAAAAAGCTAAAAATTTCAGAATTGCACCGTGCAATGTGGAGATATTACTGTTTGTGCATTTACAATATTCATTGATTTTTGCCATTGAAAAACATGTTTTTCATATACCAGAAATGTTTGAAGCTACTGACTGAATGAAAGGAGCTGGCATCTCACTCTCTTTGAATCTTCTTTATCATGCTAGGATTAACAGGAAAAAGCTAAAAATTTCAGAATTGCACCGTGCAATGTGGAGATATTACTGTTTGTGCATTTACAATATTCATTGATTTTTGCCATTGAAAAACATGTTTTTCATACACCAGAAATGTTTGAAGCTACTGACTGAATGAAAGGAGCTGGCATCTCACTCTCTTTGAATCTTCTTTATCATGCTAGGATTAACAGGAAAAAGCAAAAAATTTCAGAATTGCACCTTGCAATGTGGAGATATTACTGTTTGTGCATTTACAATATTCATTGATTTTTGCCATTGAAAAACATGTTTTTCATATACCAGAAATGTTTGAAGCTACTGACTGAATGAAAGGAGCTGGCATCTCACTCTCTTTGAATCTTCTTTATCATGCTAGGATTAACAGGAAAAAGCTAAAAATTTCAGAATTGCACCGTGCAATGTGGAGATATTACTGTTTGTGCATTTACAATATTCATTGATTTTTGACATTGAAAAACGTTTTTCATATACCAGAAATGTTTGAAGCTACTGACTGAATGAAAGGAGCTGGCATCTCACTCTCTTTGAATCTTCTTTATCATGCTAGGATTAGCAGGAAAAAGCAAAAAATTTCAGAATTGCACCTTGCAATGTGGAGATATTACTGTTTGTGCATTTACAATATTCATTGATTTTTGCCATTGAAAAACATGTTTTTCATATACCAGAAATGTTTGAAGCTACTGACTGAATGAAAGGAGCTGGCATCTCACTCTCTTTGAATCTTCTTTATCATGCTAGGATTAGCAGGAAAAAGCAAAAAATTTCAGAATTGCACCTTGCAATGTGGAGATATTACTGTTTGCATTTACAATATTCATTGATTTTTGCCATTGAAAAACATGTTTTTCATATACCAGAAATGTTTGAAGCTACTGACTGAATGAAAGGAGCTGGCATCTCACTCTCTTTGAATCTTCTTTATCATGCTAGGATTAACAGGAAAAAGCTAAAAATTTCAGAATTGCACCGTGCAATGTGGAGATATTACTGTTTGTGCATTTACAATATTCATTGATTTTTGCCATTGAAAAACATGTTTTTCATATACCAGAAATGTTTGAAGCTACTGACTGAATGAAAGGAGCTGGCATCTCACTCTCTTTGAATCTTCTTTATCATGCTAGGATTAACAGGAAAAAGCTAAAAATTTCAGAATTGCACCGTGCAATGTGGAGATATTACTGTTTGTGCATTTACAATATTCATTGATTTTTGCCATTGAAAAACATGTTTTTCATATACCAGAAATGTTTGAAGCTACTGACTGAATGAAAGGAGCTGGCATCTCACTCTCTTTGAATCTTCTTTATCATGCTAGGATTAACAGGAAAAAGCTAAAAATTTCAGAATTGCACCGTGCAATGTGGAGATATTACTGTTTGTGCATTTACAATATTCATTGATTTTTGCCATTGAAAAACATGTTTTTCATATACCAGAAATGTTTGAAGCTACTGACTGAAT
>NW_027367625.1:0-56336 GCF_046119375.1 Phyllobates terribilis
CTAGCTTTTTTTTCCACATTATTGATCAAACTCTAAGTCTTTAAGACTTTGTTTGTGAAGAAGCTCCCTTTCACAATCGAACAACTTGTATTTTGGTTATATATAATATAAATAGTGTGAAATATAATGTCTTAAATAAAAATATAATATTATCTCAAAATATATAAATAACATTGTTCATAAAGATGCTTAACTATAGGCCGTAGAAAAAAATTAAAAATATAACAATATCTTAAAAACTATAATTAAGATTGTTTATTATAGTTTATTTCATACATATCATTCACAATATGTGCATATTGTATTAAATAAAACTATAAGAAAAATAATATTATACAATAGATGTATCTAGGCTAAAAAAAGGTCAGATTGAGATCTATGCAATTAAAGTAAATGAAAATATATAACAAATTTTGTCAATATATAGTACGATTTTCTTGTTAACGAATTAATATGGTTTTAAGGACTTAATATATAATAATCTTAATATGATTGATAATATTTTAGGGGCTTGATAATCTGATATAGTAATCAATATGATATTATTATCATTAAGACTCTAGGAGATAAATTTTTTAATAAATCCTATATACAAATAGATCTTATATTTAATATTAAGTTTGATTTTGTAAAATAAATCACAACATCCTTATATTAACTAAAATAATATATTAACAAACTGTGAATACATAGGAAGCAAGTTGTTCCTATTATTATATGAAATTGACTAGAACCTTAGTAGTCCTATCCACATAAGTTAACCATGACGAACCCATCCTTGATCCAAACTGAAGGAGGAAATAAGCAAAAACACCATAATACATAAATAGCAGAATGACTATCCTATAATTTAGTTCTCTACACGAAAAATCCTAGCACAATCATATACTAGAATAACACGCCGGCTTAGAAGGAATAGAAAACATCAAACATGCATAATCTACCCTAGCAATATGATAAATCCAATCAAATCCTAGGTGATCAATCTATGACTAAATCAATACACATTGATCCAAGAGAAAAGAATACAATTTTTGCATCAATAAGTAATAAATAAACTCACATAAAACTCATACTAATACTTTAACTAAACTTTACAAAGAGAATGGAATTAATTCTTCATACCCGAGAATACAAAGAAAAGTTCTTGGGAGAAAAAAGTTTTGAATCTCTCAATATCGTAAAACTCTCTAACGTAGAATAATGGCTAGCCAAAACTAAACCGTAACAAAGTCTAGAGCCAAATCTTCCAAGATTTCCTAAAATAACAATATCCTTAATTAAAAGTGATAATAAAATAAGGAAACTATGAATCTAATAATAAAACTCAAAAACGATAAAATATGGAAAATCTCACGGATGGAAACTGCAGCGATTGAAGGGCATCTCTAATCCTTCAGTGGCTGCCGCCGGTTATGAAAAGAAAATCCTACAGACTCCATCAACGGGCATTGCTATAACATAGACATGCGTCTCCAAGAGTTCAGGCTTAAGACTTCTTCAACTTCATCTTGATCTTCAATGTAGCTCATCTTTGTCTTCACTTCAACTCTTCTTTTCTGCTCTCAACTTCACTCTAAAATCCTTGAATATCATCATAAGATAGCATAGATGGTCATAATTTGATACAAACCAAATACGATCCAAGCCAGATCATAATAGAGTTAATTACATGCTAAAACCGTGCTAATATACCCGTCATAGACGTGTATATCAAACTCCCCCACAATTGAACTCTACTCATCCCCAGTGAAATCAGGCTACCACCCATCTTGGAATAGAAATCATGTAGAACACAAGTAAGAAGTCGCTCAACACCGAATCAAAAAAAAATGCTCAAACCCGAACTAACCAACCTAGTACATTAAAACTATCATCTAATGCATCAAATGCTCATAGTCTCACAAAATGTGGTCACAAAATAGATATCATTATCAAATTCATGTAACCATAGCAATAAAGCACATATAACATCCTAAATCTCCTCTAAAACAAAATCTAAAGAAAAAAGAAAAAAAACCCATCACATCATAACTCCAACTCCAAACACCAATAATGACATACTCTTCTAAATAATGTCCAATTGTAACAAACACAAATCCAATCACGAATTCATAGGAAATGATCTGCATAGCACAACCACAACAATATGTATCAAACTCCAAGAAAAGAAGTCTAATTCTAGAATGTATTCCATACTATCAAATATATGCACCAAAAATCTCCAAGATAAATAGTGATAAAAACCTCACAAATGTGTCATGTAAGCTCATAAAAATCCACCAAAGAGATATATAAGTCATAAAGCTTAACGTGAGAAGTGAAAAATAAATATTAATTATCTACACCTTATGCCTCTAGATGAAATCATATCCAAAAATCATCTTATAATCCACTTCTTATGTCACCGGCGCCAAAAATGTGAATACGAAGATCCTAAGACACTAAAATTCTTTTCACTCCAATTCTTTCTTAAGTGGATTTTTGGGTTTTCACCTAACACCCTCATAAAAATGTAATCTCACCAGCATCACATCTCTACAAAAACGTTTTCTTACCAAGCCTATCCAGCTAGATTACCTGCTTATTGCTTGAGCGTCCCGAAAGGTTTTCCCTCAACCCAGGATTTAATTATGACTTTCTCATTTGTGCTTTTTTTAAATTTATATTTGATTTTGTTTAAAGAAATACATTTGACGTGCAATCTACTCCCTCACATTTAAAATAAGCATTGTCCTCAATATGATTATCAGGCAAATATAAAGAACGAGGAGAGAATAGAGAGATACCGCTATTGGTAAGGTGGTGGTGGTGGTGGATAATCCGGATACTGGGACCTAGCAAAAGCTTTCTGCATCTACTAGACCAACATACTAATCTGCTCATCTTCGTGGCAGAAACTCGTATGGACCTCATTCTTGAATGAATCCATCGCCCCCAGCGAGTGTCATAGATAGCCATATAGTCAATAAAGAGCTGATCCAAACTCAGTACATTGTCGTAAGCCTGCCTACCATAATCAATCTCCATAGGCTTGGTCACAATGACGGGAGGCGCCTGAATACCAATCAGTGCGCGCATGTCCTAGTACTCATAACAGTCGCTTGGAAATAGCAAAGGTTCAGGCCTAGGAAACTCAAGATTGTGCATGTTCCAAACAAGGAACAAATAATGGTGCATGTCACAAGTACAAAGCCGCTCGATCATCAAGATATGGAAATCCCTCATTCAAAGCACATCGAATTGGAACCGACCAGAAATAGGTGTTTAGTAGGGAGAACCAAACCGAGGGCATCTCCAATCAATGTAATCATCCCTCCTAAGCAAAATTTTCCTCCAGAACCACCTTGGAACTTCTCACAATTCCTCAAAAATATCACCGTCCAATCTAACATCGCCGAAGAATTCCTCGTCGTAGTGCACATGGCCCTCAAATCCTCTAGAGAGATCTTTTTCACTACCAGTTAACCATAGAACGCCATCCGAATAAACTTGTGGGCAAGAAGAGGGCACGTGTGAGACCATTAGTGGTGGTAGTTCATGTTTGCAGTATTCTAGTGGAAATCCATCGAGTAGAACCAAAAATAAAATGGCCCATTCTCAACTATCCAATCCAAATGAACAGGATCCAAGATAATTTCAAAGATGTTAGCAAGATCGAGCATCCTCAAGGTGTATATTGTGCCATTGAAGCTAAAACGTATCTTGCGTTGATGCTCATCGACCTTGATACTCAAAGGAAACTCTCGCATCCAACATGCAAATATGGGGGCCGAATGATCATAGAATGCACCCAAGCCACAATGATTAAGCATGTTTCTAAAGCAAATATCGTTACACAACTTCCTCATGTAATCGTGATCGAAAAACATAGTACTCATGAGATCCCGAGACTCAATGTTTGCTCTAATTGTTACCGGATCAATAGCTTTCTTTGACTTCTTCGATGATGGAGGACGACTGGAATTGCCTTGGAAGACGTTGCACGGTATGAAGTACTCATAATTGATTGAAGAGAAGGTAAGTTGAGTAAAATACGGAACAAGAGGAGCAACAACCAACAGCAGGCGCTGATCAATCAGAGGCGGGTGTCGAAAGTAAATGATGGTCTCAAAAGTGAGCATTGGAGAATTATAGACGTGTGCCCGAATCAAGGAAGAACAGTCAGTCGAACTCGAAAAATGGTTACAAACCTTAGCAAAAACTTTAAATGCTTGCTACACCTTCAAACTGGTGTCAAGGGGAAAATGAGTTGTCAAAACATAGATCGGGGCGAAGATGAACCTATTGGAACTGGTGGCACCTTCAACTTTTGGCTAGAAATCTCGTAATATTGATTTGAATCTTTTGTTAGTGGGCACCTAGAAATTATCAGCAAGCGCCAATGCTTGAACGAACCACAAAATATCCAATTTTGCCTTCAAATGGACGAGAAAGGAAAATAATGGATTCAAGATTTATGGATTGGTGGCTTTCTTGCGGGTTATTGGTTAGAGACAGGGAATATATGGAGAGGAATTGTGAAAGAGAGGGAGAAAGGGTTTTGGATTTCTATTTTGGTTTAATGGAGAATTGTGGGAGGAAGAAGAGGATGAATGTGGGTTGGGGAGAGTGGTAAAAGGGTAAATCTGGTGATATCTAGAGATCTCACCACTTTCCTTTCAAAAACAGTCCCAACACTCATTCAATTTATTCTTTTCACGCAACACTTTTTTTTCCAGTCCAAACTACTCACTACTAAAAACGTTCCCATACTCAAATTCCTTTTTCACACTCAAGATTTTTCTCTCATTTCTTACGTCATCCCTCTATAATAATATTTTTGTATTTTTATTTCTTCTTTCTGCTCTATTCATTTACACTACTTTTTGTACGCTCTGTTCTTTTTCACTCAATTTTTTCCCTCACAAAATCTCGCTTTCACTCGGTTTTTGAAAACAAGAGTTTAAAATAAGAAACGTATTCGAACCATTGTGGATCATCAATGGCGGCAGAACCGGACTCAGACTTATTCTATCTACACTAAAAATAAAATTAACCTAACTAATCTACGGAAAGAAAACTACCTTGATCGGGTTGCTTTCCGAGACGAACCTTAGTTAGAGTTGTGGCATGAATCCCTTTAAGCTCAACTCACTCTAAGGTGCTTGAGTCTCTCGGAACCTTCACACACTAAAACTGTATACAACTAAAATCTAAAAATGGTGAGTACATCCATGCTGGCATTTGATCTTAGGTTTCTTAGCCATTTCATGGGACTTAAAATACACTCCTCCACACATAGACTTTCTTGTGGAGTGTTTTCCATGGTTAAGCTTATCCTGCACAGCAGACGAAGAACTATGGTCTCTAGGCAAGATTAGTTCGAAGGGGCAAATGCCCAAAACATCACTAGTATTGAGTGTTAGCTCGCTCATACCACTATGCATAGATATATGCAGGCTCGGGACAACCATATCAATCCTAAAAATGGACTGAACCGTTGGGGTAGTGGTGGTTGTTCCATCAATGTTGAAACTGACAGTTCTACCACCATATCCCACCGTAGTCGTACCAACTCGTACATCAATAATTGTACTTGTGGTTCTCACAAATGGTCTATAATTGGTAATGACTTCTCCTCGTAATCCGTTTGCAAGACGTAAAAGTGAGCGAGAAAAGTAAACTCTCCCATGCTCACCAATACCCCTTTCAACTTCACAAGAGGAAGAATGTTGGACTTGTCATCCAATTGAATGACAACTCTATTATAGAATAGCGGACCAAGATCTAAAGAATCATATGAGTAAGAATGAAGGACGTTGATGGATGCATCTAGATTGAGCAAAGCCTAATTGAAATTCTCATTCCTGATAGTAATTGGAATTGTGAACATCTTCGGGTCTACCCACTTCTTTGGTAAGTGTTGTTGAATCACCACAGAAACCTGCTCCCCCATAGTCTTCTTCTTCATCGCACGGATCCTTTGGTATTCCATGTGCTTAAATAATCTATCAAGAAATTGATCCGCAATTGGATCCTCTCGCATCTCGACATACAAGGACCCGCTCTCATCGATATTGCAAAACATCTCGAGCATGTCCTTGTCGTTTTAAGCAGCTTCATATGATTCAATGTTGAAGGAAACGAGGGATGGACAATAGATTTCTCGAGAGCCAATTTCGAACCCTTGGATAATTACTCTAGAAGAGATGGATCAATAAATGGCTTGAGGCTCTCACTACTATTAATAAAAGGGCACTTTTCCTCCACAAGGGACGATTGACGGGTGCTTGGTAAAGAGAAGTGGTCGCATGAGATATCACCGAACTTAAAAGTTTCACAATCCATATTTTGGCGGGTGGCAGTGGAAGAGAAGCGGGCGACAGAAATAGAAGCATCACCACGGCGGCGGGCGCTCCAGTCCAAGTGTCGGGCACCTGTCATTAATCCTTATTCTACGAAAACAAAGGGGCGGGCTCCCAAAATTTCGAGATGGGCGCTAGAATTAATTTTTTCACCATGGCGGTGGGCGCTTACAGGAGCGGAGCGGGCACCTGGTGAATCATCAACTTCTCCTTCTAATACAAGAAGTGATCGACAGGTGCCACTATAGTAGGGGTGTGCGTCGCAGATCTGAATTAACTCTTCAACTCGAATTCTCTCTTTATCTAAATCATCATTGAGCACAAACTTCTCCTTGAACTCATTCCAAATTGCCTCAAAATCAGCCTCATCTTAATCACAACACACATCCAAGGAACTTACATTGCGGATGTTAGGGATTCTTCTCCAAATGAGATGGGATATGACACGAGATCTGCTACTAAATATTCCCAATATCCTCTGTCAGTTGACCAAGTTGATTCTCAAAGTTCACTTGATTATGTTGAATCTTCACATTAGCCACAGTCAACTGCTTCATACTACTTTGGAGATTGGTGTTGCTCTATGCCAGCGCTAGTAAAATCTCATAAAACAAAGGTTGTTGAGGATGCATTGGTGGGTTAAGTTGATTTCCAGTGCCCCCACTTGATATTTGGGTGGTTTCTCTAAGGTTGATTGACGTGTCTATTGTAAGGTGGTCTCATCATGCCTTGTTCATACCTAACTGCATTTACCTCTTCTCGAAACGCTGGGCACACATAAGTAGGGTGAAGCTCATCCTCACAAGACTCACAAGCTTTCACCTACTGAGGTGTGCCAAGAAGCATCAACCTTTGAACCTCTTCTTTCAAAATTGCCATTTCATCTGCATTAACTTACATTGCACTTGAAATATTTCTTCTACTCGAGCCTCTACCAGCGTATTACATGTGTCTTCAGCTAAGGTCGTGATGATGTCAAGAGCTTCCTCATAAGTCAATTTAAGCATATTACCTCCACAAAACGCATTAACCATACGAAGGTCACCTCGCGGACCACTGTGCATAAAAATAATCAAATTGTTCTCTTGTTAGCCATGATTGGAAAAACTCTTGATCAACTTCTTGAACCTCTTGAAATAGTCGTATAGAGACTCATCAACAAATTGCTCGATAATACTTATTTTCTTCTTCAAAGAATTGGACTGAGTAGCTGGGAAGTATTTGTCTAAGAAAAGTCTCTTCAGTGCAACCCAATTTATGACACTTCCTAGAGCCAGAGTGTGGTACCAGGCCTTTGCTGCATCTTTCAAAGAGAAGGATAATGACGTCATCTTCATTTGTTCTTCATTCACATAAGTTGGCCTCAAGTTGGTGCAAACCTCTATGAAATCGTTCAAGTGTTGAACCGGATCCTCCACTACTGTCCCAGGGAATTTGGGTGGTAAGTTACACTTGTTTTCAGATCAAACCATTGATCTTCTGGGTACGTAGGAAAAACTAGTGCTCTAGTCTGTAGCCCAAAGTTAGGAGCGGTCAAGGATTCCAAAGTTCTTCTTTTATCACCCATTGTAAATTATTCCTGAGTAGCAAACAAATATCTGGCAAAATCTTCCGCCCCTTTTCCAGTTCAAGTGCTCATGCTTCCCTTCGTAAATGACATAATTCTCACTCTATCTCTACAATTGTTGCAATATGAGAAGAATTAGCATAACAGGTGTGAACCATGTTAATGGCTCACACCCATATATGCATAAGCGAAATTAGACAAAATATAATTAGATAAAATTGCCCCCAACAATGGAACCAATTTGATAAGAGAGCGAATGCTGGTCGTTTTATTGGTCAACGAATGCTCTTTCATGCAAAATGTGAGATAAGTAAGTCTACACTAGAAATACCTAAACAATCCTAAAAACCTAAGTAAGTCTACACTAGAAATACCTAAACAATCTTAAAAATCTAACTAGCATGTAATAGAGGGAAAGAAGGGATCATATCTGCAAGGAGTTATTTTTTATCAATTATTCTCATAATGATTTCAGTTAAACAATTCAGAATAACAAGAAAGGGATATGTAAAATCTATAAATAAGAAAATAGAAAAACAACAATGTATCAATGGATGGAAGGAGACGTAGTAAAGCATCGTACTAGTGTTTAACAGTGTTGACTTTCATAGAAAATCTAAAGATTCTATCTTGATGCAAGTTGTTCATATTATTATACAAAATTGACTTGAATCTCAAACAGAGCATAATATTCTTATCTATATTAGTTAAACACGACGAACCCATGAATGATTCAAACAAAATGAGGCATTAAGAAAAAGAACAACATGATACATAATAGCAAAGCAACTATCCTATAATTCAATTCTCTACATGAAAATCCTAGCACAAATAACATGCTAGTTTTGAAGGAATATAAAGCATCAAAACACACAATCTATCATAGCAATATGATAAGTCTAATCGAATTCTAGGTGATCAATCTAGAAAATCAATAAATCAATAGACATTACTCCAAGAGAAAACTATACAACTTTTTCATTGACATATAGTAAATAAACTAACATCAAACACATACTGAAACTTCAAGTAAACTTTACTAAGAAAGTGAAATTAGTTCTTCAAACCTGAAAAACACAAACAAAAGTTCTTGGGAGAAAAAACTTTGAATCTCTTAATATCGTAAAACTCTCTAACATAGAAAAATGATTAGCAAAAATTAAACCCTAGCAAACTGTAGTGCCAAATCTTCAAAGACTTCCTAACTTAACAATATCCTTAATTAAAACTGTTAATAAAATAGGGAAACTCTAAATATAATAATAAAACTCGAAAAAGATAAAATATGGAAAATCTCCGGATTGGAACTGCAGCGATCGACGGTCGCCTCTAATCCTTCAATGATCTTTGTCGGTTATGGAAAGAAAATACTACGAACTCCATCAATGGGCGCCGTTATAAACATAGGTGAGCGCCACCGAAAGATCAACCTAAATGCTCCTTCAGCTTTGTCTTGATCTTCAATATAGCTTGTCTTCGTCTTCACTTCTTCTTTTCTTCTTCTCTTTGCAACTTCACTCTAAAATACTCTAATATCATCATAAGATAGAATAGATGGTCATAACGTGATATGAACCAAATATGCACTAGTCCTATTCATAATAGGACTAAATACATGCTAAAAGCGCGTTGTCATAGACGTGCACATCAGTAGGCGATGTCAGAATTAGAGTAGGGGCGTATGAACATTCGTAGTCTCCCATCAAAGAGAAATCCGAGTGGAGGAGTCAAGTGCTTTCTTGATATTCCATGAATCTTTCCTTGGACACAGACTTATTTCCATCTTCTACGGATTTGGATCAGCATTTGACCACGCCATCAAGAAAGATATAAGGAATCTCAACATTCTCAAGGATATGTACAAGATGTGGCTTTGTTTAGAGTCACCATTGACCCTATCAAAACTAAATACATGCTGAAACTGTACTAATATTCGCGTCCTAGACGTGTACATCAGCAAGCGACTGGTATCTGCCCATCAAAGAGAAAGCGGATTGGAGGAATCGAGTCCTTGTGTTCTATTCCATGTATCTTTCCTTGGACACGTACTCGTTCCCATCTTCCTGTATGGATAGGATTTGGATCAGCATTTGACCATGCCATCAAGAAAGATATAAAGAATCTAAACATGCTCAATGATATGTACAACATGTGACCTTGTTTAGAGTCACCACTAACCTTCTGCAAATGGTGTTTGCCAAGTGAGACTCTGTAATTGCTTCCTTGTAGGATAAACTTCTACTGTCCGAGGATCTGCTTCAGTTTAGGGAACCCTTAAGGGCAAACTACAAGGTAACCAAACGTTTCCTCCTTGAGGTAACGTTTCCATCACTTCCATATAGAAGGTGCATATAAATTTATGATTTAGAAAGTTTGTCATCTAATTCAGGTTGTTGGGCACAAGAATCTCCTGGAAGGAGGTCTATACATGAAGCAAAGACTAAGACTCGGTGATGCGTACATAATGACTTTGAAGGCCTATCAAGCCTATATGTTGAATAGAATTTGAGACCTTTGATTATCATGTGAGTGTGAGTCCTATAGGAACTGATGACCTATTATTTGGCTTATTATATTGTTTACATTGCTTGTTATTTATTGTAGGACTGTAATTTAGCATGCAATAATATAAGAGTACAAAGTGAATTAAGAACAGAGTTGTATACCGAATCAGATGAACGAACGGAGTGAATACGCAGAGTCGAGATGAATCTCTGTCCTTAATTCGGAAAACGCCCCGTTAGTGAGACGGTCACCGGCGTTACGAATCCCAGGATACAACTGTGTCGAAACTTAGGATGCTGCACTCAAGAGCCCAAGAGCCCAAGGCCCACAGCCCACGTCCCCGGACCCGGTCCGGACCGGACCAGACCGCGCGCGCGCGCGTGTGTGGTGAGTGTCCACTCCATTGTGTATCATATTAATATACTAGGAGTGGATTGGTGTTTATATAGTGAGAAGCTCATTCTCCCATTTTCGATGTGGGAATTTACCCCATCCAAAAACACCCCAAAACCTCACCCGGATACCTTCCAAGCACCTACTTTGATCATGCTTTTCTCATTCACTCGGAACCCGATTTTAGCGTATGAATATACCATATTCAAGAGCTCGCGGAGAGGAAGCCAATGGTCCCTTCTCCCGGCAATTCCGACCATCGGATCTAGCCGGAAATTTGGTCGGAAGTCAGCTAAAAAACTGGTTCCAACAATCCCCCACATGAATAGGAAAGACTCTATTCCATATGACGACTCGTCAGAAAAACTTTTGAGAGTATAACGAAGAATCACTGCATCTGGGCTTGGTAGCATTTTTCAGCCTTGAACCACCCATTGTGACCAGCTATCGGACTTACTCGGCCAGGTAGTGGACTCGATGTCTTTGAACCACCCGGGCTTTGATGTAAGCCTAGACAACAACTGTCACACAGTTTCATCCTCTCACAGAACTAGGTTCTCTATTGTGTTCATTTTGGTCGTGAACTATGCCTGGTTTATCATGAGTGAACTTGGACAATGTAGCCTTTCTGCATTCTCCTAGAAACGACTTTATTTCACACTCACAAGGTGATTGACCATCAAGGATATCTTTTATACCCCACCTTTACTAAGATTATGGAATCATTAAAAGCCGAAGCTTAACCTGATACTCGCGCACTCAGCACTGGTAATCATCGCAGGAACTGGGACGAGACTTATTGTCTCCCAGTGCTCTCATTTCGAGTCAAACTTGATTTAGTTTTCCCCTTGAACCTACTTCTTGGGATCTCCAGTCATGTAGGTAGGGTATCCAACAAGCATCCTCTTATTCCATAGGCTTTAAACCCATTCCTCTAGATGATTTCACAACTTGCTCTCTTGACAGACCTTTAGTAAACAGATCCGCTAGGTTGTCAACTGACTTGATATAGTCGATCGTGATTATACCATTTGAGAGTAGTTGTCTAATGGTCTTATGTCTTCGTCGAATGTGACGAGACTTACCATTATACAGGTGGTTCAGTGCCCGAGCTATAGACGATTGGCTATCACAGTGTACACGTATTGTCGGCACTGGTTTTGTCCACATAGGAATATCTTCCAGGAAGTTCCGAAGGTATTCGGCTTCTTCTGCTGCTTTATCTAAAGCTATGAACTCAGACTCCATCGTGGATCTGGCCAATAACGTTTGTTTAGAAGATTTCCATGACACAGCTGCACCACCAAGTGTGAAAACATATGACTTGTGGATTTGGAGTTCCTAGAATCTGATATCCAGTTGGCATCACTGTATCCTTCTAGAACTGCTGGGTATTTCCCATAGTGCAGACTATAACTCTTAGTGTAACTTAGGTAGTTCAAAACTCTAGTTATACCTTTCCAGTGGTTGTGTCCAGGGTTACTAGTGTAGCGACTTAGGACGTTTACAGCATGTGCTAAGTCTGGTCGTGTGCAGTTGGTCAAGTACATTAGACTGCCAATCACACGTGCGTACTCTAGTTATGATACTGCATCCCCTGAGTTTTTGGTCAGATGAAGATGAGGGTCAACTGGACTTTTAGCTATCCCACCAGAATGACTCTTAAATCGTGCAAGAATCTTTTCAGCATAATGACATTGAGACAAGGCAATTCCTTCCGAATTTCTGATGATCTTGATTCCTAGAATCACTTCAGCTAGTCCCATGTCCTTCATATCAAACTATCCACAGAGCATCTGTTAGTTTGTTTTGATCAAGGCAGTGTTGCTCCCCATAATGAGCATGTCATCTACACATAAACACAGTAGGATATATCCTGTAGGTGTGTTTTTGATGTAAATGCATTTGTCACTTTCATTGATGCTGAATCCATTTGTCATAATAACATGATCAAATTTCTCATGCCACTGTTTAGGTGCTTGCTTAAGCCCATATAGTGACTTGACGAGTTTGCACACTTTGTGTTCCTGTCCAAGAGCGACAAAACCCTCAAGCTGTTTCATGTAGATTTCTTCTTTTAAATCTCCATTTAGAAATGCCGTTTTTACATCCATTTGATGTATCTCTAGGTTTCATAATGCTGCAATAGCTATCAGCATTCTAATAGAAGTTATTCTCGTAACTGGAGAATAAGTGTCAAAGAAATCTAGACCTTCTTTTTGTCTAAATCCTTGCACTACAAGCCTAGCCTTGTACTTCTCTATTGTACCATCGGTTTTCAATTTCGTCTTGAAAATCCATTTGCACCCAAGTGCCTTACTCCCTTGTAGTAGATCTACAAGCTCCCATGTATGGTTCTGCATAATGGAGTCGATCTCGTTTTACACTGCTTCCTTCCATGAAGGAGCATCAGGATTAGACATGTCTTCTTTGAATGTCTTAGGCTCATTTTCTGCAAGAAAGGCCGTGACATAGTCATCGCCAAATGATTTTTCCTTGCGGGCTCTTTTGCCTCGTCTAGGTTCATCATTTTCTACCTCTTCTATTACGGGAACAGAAATGCTAGCTTCTCCTTCCTCACGTGTTTGTTTCAGATTATTTCTATCTTTACACGGAAACACGTTTTCAAAGAAAGAAGCGTTTCTAGATTCTATTACTGTATTTACATGTATATCTGGTATATCCAATTTATGTACCAGAAATCGATAAGCACTACTGTTGTGTGCATATCCTATGAAAATATAGTCAACGGTTTTAGGTCCTATTGTGACCTTTTTAGGAAGTGGTACAACCACTTTTGCCAGGCACCCCCACACTTTGAGGTATTTGTACGATGGTACAGTGCCTTTCCACAGCTCATAAGATGTTTTACCAGTGACTTTATGTGAATTTTGTTGAGAATGTAGTTGGAAGTTAGTAGAGCTTCCCCCCACATGTTCTGGGTTAACCCAGATTCTCCCAACATGGTGTTCATCATTTCTTTTAGAGTTTGGTTCTTTCGTTCCGCAACCCCGTTAGATTGTGGTGAATAGGGAGCGGTAGTTTCATGAACTATTCCATGTTCTCTACAGAACACATTGAAAGGTCCACCATACTCTCCTCCTCTATCACTTCTGATCACCTTGATCTTTTTACCAAGCTGGTTCTCAACTTCCAACTTGTATTCCTTAAACTTGTCTATCACTTCATCTTTGCTGCGTAATAGATACACATAACAATATCTTGTACAGTCATTGATGAAGGTGACAAAATATTTCTTACCGCCTCTATTTTGTATATATTTCAAGTCACACAAATCGGTGGGAATTAAACCTAGAGGTTCGGTTGTCCTTTCGACCTGGGGAAATGGTGATTTAGTGAGTTTCGCTTGTACGCATACTTCACATTTGTCTTTAGTTATTTTGCATTTCCGAATCATGTTCATGCTTATTAATCTGCTAATGGATTTATAATTCACATGTCCCAATCGTTCATGCCAAATATTAAAAGACTCAACGACATAAGCAATAGATTTATTCTTATTCATTGAACTTGAAGCGATTACATCATTTTTCGAAGGAACTGCAATTACATTTAACTTAACCAGTTCATCCTTAACATAACCCTTCCCAAGAAATACCCCATTCTTGGACAAAACAAGTTTATCAGACTTAAAGCTAATATCGAATCCATGCCTACTAAGTAGAATGCCCGAAACTAGGTTCCTCCTGATGTCTGGTACATGCAGCACATTCTGGAGAGTTAAGTCTTTTCCCGAAGTCATCCTCAGGATCGCCGTGCCAGTCCCTGCAACCTCTGATGTCGACGAGTTGCCCATATACACCTTCTGGTTGCTGACGGTTTGATAGGTCTGGAACATCCCCCTATCCGAGCATATGTGCCTGGTAGCCCCTGAGTCGTAGTTCCACTCCTTAGGGTTGCAACCGACCATGTTGGTCTCAGACACCACACAAACGAGATCGTCTTCCACTAGACTAGCTTCAGACTTCTTCTTCTTGTCGGTCTTCTTGTTCCGACACACATCAGCCTTGTGCCCCATCTTACCACAGTTGTGGCATTTGCCAGTGAATTTCTTCACTGTTGGCTTGTTGTTGTTGCTCTGGGGTTGGAACTTGCGCTTCTTGTTATGTTCAGCCAAGTTCACCTTCTGTTGAGAAGGCCCTGCTCCAGATAAAGCCTTTGCTGACTGGACGTTGGTCGACTCGACCTGCAGCCTGACAATCAGTTCCTCGACTTTCATGTCCTTCTTTTTGTGCGTAAGCCTGGCCCTGAAAGCTTCCCATCTTGGAGGCAGCTTCTCGATGATGCAAGCCACTTGAAATGTCTTGCATATCTTCATCCCTTCGGCTAGAACCTCGTGGATAAGCAACTGAAGCTCCTCAACCTGCTCCATGAGAGGCTTTGAATCTACCATCTTGTAGTTCAGGAACTTCTTGACCACGTATTTCTTCTGGCCAACATCCTCATGCTTGTACTTCTTCTGAAGGGCTTCCCATAGCTCTTTGGCCGATCCGACTTTGCTGTACACGTTGTATAACGAGTCAACTAGTCGGCTCTTTATGTAGCCTAAGCATAGGAAATCTCCTCTGTCCCACGCCTGTTGGACACTTAGCCCATACTAATCATTAGTGGGATCTAGCACCACAGGACGAGTTTCCTTCAGGAATCTCTCCATACACATGACGGTGAGGAAGAACAGCATCTTCTCAAACCATGTTTTGAACCCATTTCCATCAAACTTGTCGGGCAAGAAACCCTGTTGTAGAGGGTTTGGCATGGGTGCCGGCGCAAGTGGCCGGTCTTGAGCCTGGGTGCTAGGGACCCTGATCTGGGGTAGACGAACATCAGACATATCCATAGGAAGGACATTCTGATTTAGACCCAGTAAGGTCGGATCCCCCCCAGCTACCACTGAAACTGATGCCGGCATCGAGAGACCCACCTGTTGTGTGGTCATGTTCGTTTTAGTGGTTGCCGGAGGTAGACCATCTCCCGTTACCGGGAGTGTCATCTCAACCGACACATCCACATGTGTATCCGTCACAGCGGACATCGTGCCAGAAGAAGTACCGGCGGAAACGGTTTCGTGGTGTTTGTCATTTCGAAAAATGTTCAAAAAATAACACCACGAAAAAATTCAGCACAAGAAATATTCTTAAATAATTTGAAGGACAAATATTTAATTCGAATTTTAAAAATGAAATTCAAAAATTCAAAAATAAAATAAATCTGAATTATTTTATTTTTTGAAAAAATTAAATAAAATTACGAATTTATTTAAATAATTCCGAGGAAATTAATTCTGAATATTAAATAATATTTGTAGGCTGTTTAATTTTTTCGAAAAAATAATTTCGGTATTTCCGAAATTCTGTTTTCCGAAACAATAAATTATTTCCTTTTTTCAAAAATATAATTAATTAATTTCCGAATAATAAAATTATTCTGAAAATTAATCTCCGAAAAATCTGTTTTAACATTTCGATTTTGAAAATCGAATTTCGAAATTTAAAATCCGAAAAAATAATTCCGAATTTAAAATTTCCGAAATTAAATAATTAAAATTCGAAATCTGAATTTCCGATTTGAAATTTAAAATTTGAAATCTGAAATTCCTAAATAATTCCGAAATTTTGAAAATTATGAAAAATAATTAAATTCTGTTCCAGATTTATAAATTAAAAATCCAAACAGAATTTTCAAAGTTGAAATTTCAAAATTCTTTTCCCGATTTATAGTATAGAAATCGAAACAGAATATTCCAAAATAAATCCAAAAAATAGTTAATTTCAGAATTTCTAGAAAATCCCAGAAAATCTGAAATTGTGTTTACGAATATTCAGAAATTCGTTAGAGCAATTTCCGAAATCAAAAAATTGGGAAGTCTCTTCCCGATTTTGAAGACCACGTGAAAACTGAACGGGTCAAATACAAATTGTTTGTGCCGAAAAATAGGTTTGACAATTCTACTGTAGAAGCATTTAAACCAATTAGATATTTTAGCAATAGTTTACGGCAGACTAACAATGGGAAACAAAAATCAGATTCAAAACAAACAGACTCCGATTAAAAGGTTTTTGAAAATTGCAAGTCAATTTATGATTAAATCTGTCCGTTTAATTATTTCCAGAATTAACGAAGACTCAGAAAATGTGTAACGTAAATAGTTTCTGGAAATATGAGGGTGAGAACCGAAAGAAAACAGATTTAAAACAAAACGTCGGTTTATGAATCGTTCCGAGATCGGTACCTGTTCTGCACACTCAAGCAGAGATTAATGCACACTTTTACAGTAAAAGTTGTTCCGAATTAAGACTGTAAGACTGTAATTTAGCATGCAATAATATAAGAGTACGAAGTGAATTAAGAACAGAGTTGTATACCGAATCAGACGAACGAACGGACTGAATACGCAGAGTCGAGATGAATCTCTGTCCTTAATTCGGAAAACGCCCCGTTAGTGAGACGGTCACCGGCGTTACGAATCCCAGGATATAACTGCGTCGAAACTTCGGATGCTGCACTCAAGCCGAAATTCTGTCAAACCAGAGAACTGTGTATAAAACTCGTAAGGATTTCTGAGATGAGAATGGAGAGCGAATGCGTTTTTCGGTGTGATTAGAATGAGAGAGGGCGACGGTTTAAATAGGCAGCTGATCAGGCTGTTGGAACCGTCCCCGAAAATCTGCTGGTGGATAAGGACGTGCCTAACAGGCCACGATTCTCTCAACCGGAAGATACTGCACGCGGGGCCAAAAAATTGGGCTGGGCTACTGCTGTGGGCTGAAGGCCCATTCCCAAGAGCCCAAGAACCCGGTCCGGACCGGACCGCGCGCGCGCGTGTGTGGTGAGTGTCCACTCCCTTGTGTATCATATTAATATACTAGGAGTGGATTGGTGTTTATATAGTGAGAAACTCATTCTCCCATTTTCGATGTGGGACTTTACCCCATCCAAAAACACCCCAAAACCTCACCCGGATACCTTCCAATCACCTACTTTGAGCAGGCTTTTCTCATTCACTTGGAACCCGATTTTAGCGTATGAATATATCATATTCAAGAGCTCGCGGAGAGGAAGCCAATGGTCCCTTCTCCCGGCAATTCCGACCACCAGAGCTAGCCGGAAATTTGGTCGGAAGTCAGCTAAAAAACTGGTTCCAACATTTATTAGATGTCATGACTCGAATAGCCTGTAGTGGTCACTGAGGATTGTAGGTGGTAAACCTAAAACCTTTAACACTATGCTGGAGAAATTCTAGAACATCAAAACAGAGACTTTTAACATACTTTTTCACCATGTTCCAACTTTTCATACAGTGTCGTTGAAGCATTGGTCCAAAATTCGGTATCAGAGCCAGGTTGGTTCAGTTGATTGGAGGATGTTGTGGTGAAGATTTGATTGTTTATCTTCTGAAAAACTAGAAGCTTTGCTGTAACAAATTTGGAGGGTAGCGAACAGTTGGGGCAATTCGTTATGCAGAAGGAGAATGATCCTCTGTCCATGTACACCTATGAGAATCCCAAGGCTCAGATCATGCAGGCGTTGTTTGATCGGAACAACTTTGCTAAATGGAGTCGACAACTGCGAAGAGCTTTAGGAGGTAAGATGAAACTGGGGTTTCTATCAGGGGCTATTTCTCGCCTGGAGCCAAGGACCTGGCATGGTGGATTAGGTGCGACGAGATGGTCGCCTGGAGCCAATGACATCAACGCCCACATCCCTTATCAGCTCAAGCAAGAGCTTGTTCAAGTTGATCAAGTGAGTATTTGTTGGATTGTATCGTCGGTTATGTCACATGGAAGGAAGAGTTATTTCCCTGAAGTCGTTGCAGTGGAATTAGATCAAGCACTTGTATTATAGACACACTGATTTAGAGTGCAAACCGTAACAAAACTATGTTGAGTAAAACCACTACCTTCTAGTTCTTCACTAGAAGGATTTTCAAACGATACTTTATTGATGTGTTTCTGTACAAAAAAGAGCTCGGATTACACACACTAATCCTCTCACTCACACCTGAACACAACCTTACAATATCGTTCACTCATTTCTTAATCTAACCCGTGTGTTTTCTATCTTCTTCGCACACCTTAATCTCTAATTATCTCTCTATTTATACCAAGATTTGCGAGATCTTTTCCCGCAATATTATATCTCATAAACTAATAATTAATCTGTAGATTCTCTCATTAATTAATATCATATCTTAACAACCTATATTCTATCGATCTATATCTCTTAACTTCGGTTGGTCGTATCAAGTTAGTTAAGATCTTCTTAACTAAATTTTTCGCGTATCTTCCTTAATCACCTCACGTGCTATTCCAGCTCTGGCTTCCTATGGAACTCGTCCCTCATTCCACTTCTTGTTTCTTACATATTCTTCACGCTTCCCTAATTCTAGGTACACTTACTTTGAATGATATTTGCAATACTATCCTCAGTTCACTTCCTTAGTCGAGTGTTTGTCACAATCAAAACTAGGAACTTTAACAAATTCCTCCTTTTTGATGGTGACAAACCCTCTTAACTTTTTAAACAAAACCTAAGAATATATTGAATAATATTGATAAGGTTCACTCTAGCATCTACTTAGTTCCCCCTATGTCAAACACTCATGGATTCTCTAGTAGGTCATTCCCCCTCATAACGTTATCCTAGCTAATCCTTCCAACTTTTGGCATCATCAAAATGCAATATACCAGTAATTATGCAAATAAGCAAAACACAATCAACACAAATTTTCAAACACAAGATAAGTATAAGTGCCGACCGGACTGGCACTGTCAAAACATAGTTTCCAAGCACAGAAAAGAACAATATAAGGTAGCACGCATGAAGTCACAACAAAAGGTATGCAAAAGAAAGTCAAAAGAAAGCAACGAAGAATGAGGCTGGGATGGTGTTTAGGGCCAGGACATGCGCATGGCAGTGATCAATCTAAGCTAGAAATATCATCAGTCGAGGACTGGTAGTCGTCATGGAGAGCTGACACCTTTTTATTGAGCCTTCGAATCTGTTCCACGAGTAGAGCAGTTAGTTCGCACAGTTGTTGGAGACGTGTCTGAACATCAAACTATTTGGAAATATCTTTGATCACTTCCTGAATATCCTCTGATTCATCAGTCTTTGCTTTTCCCTTCCCTTTGGCCTCAGGAACACATCCCCACCCTTTCTCACCCATGTGGAACATCATCTTCTTCAACGTGGACTCGCTCAGTTCCATGTTGAAAGGCCGGTCCACCTTTGTTTCTCTTTAAACTCCATGATATTTGAGGATTTTTTTGACCACAGACGGGAAAGGAAGACCATATGACCTTGTGTTGTGGACGTGTCCCATGTGACGCATCATGATTTTTGGGAGGATGATCTTCTCATTTGCGAGCAATTTCTCCATAAGCAGTACATCTTGAATGATCAACTGAATATTCTTTTGTTCCCTGGGGATTACATTGTACAACAGAAGATACAGTGGGATTCTATTTGTAGTGGACATATGACAAATCGTCACGTCCCCAGTTAACATGGCCCTCAAATCCCCTGACACAGTCCTAACAACACTAACCTTCGTGTCCATTAACCAACCCCCTTCCGCATGCATTTCATATCTCTCATGTGGGACTTTCAGAATTATCGCTAGCTCTCGACTTGTAAGCATTAAAGAATCATTCCCTATTTTGTATGACGCTATCATTCCAGAGACATTAACATCTATGGAGAGATATGAGTGAAACTCACGAATCAGATGGGCATTGGTCGATGACTTATTAGTGAAGAGGCCTGTCCATTTTTTATTTTCCAGCAACTCGTGGATAACCATCAATCCCTTTTTTCGGTCAAAAACTCCACAGTGTAAGTCATCTCCTTGATTATTGTTCTGGTACTGACCTCGAGGGAGACTTAGCCTTTGTCTTCTACTTCCATTTTCCTGCATTTACCGATCGTACCCTTAGTCAAACGACGCGGTGGCTTTTCAATTTTTGGTTTCTTTGGAGCCAATTCCTTTTCGCCCCCGGAATTAGCATAGGTTGCAACAGTCTTGGAGGAGGCTCTTGTTTTTGTTTTTACTGGAGTGGCGGGTACACATTTCTAAACACGCATAGTTGTTGGTTTCTTTGGTGGGTTGTCTCAGAGTTCTTCGTCCAGGATGCAGACAATGTCGGTTGCCGAATCAGTAGCGACTGGCGGTGGTGATTCTCCCTTTGTTGGAGTTTGGGATGGTTGTTTGGGTTCATGGAAGGTTTCAGAATGTTCAGATAGGCTTTGTGATTCAGGAATTTCTGATTTGGAGTTAGGGTTAGGGTTGTTTGGGAATTCTTGGCCTTGGTTCAGTGTGGGGGTCTGGATCTTGGGTGGCCGGTATAGAACCAGCGCCATCTCTGGATTTTGAACATGCATGTTGCTCTCGTGGACAACGACGTCGGTATTTGGCTGGATTTTAACATTCTGGCATGCCGATGTTTCGTTTTCTTGGACAGTAGGTTATTTGGCTGGATTGACACCGATGTTAGGGCTTCTTTTGGGATCACCAGTTTGTCGACGTCAATCCCAAAGGCTATGAGCTTGGAGTGAAGTTCCTTGTGATTGAAGTTGGAGGATGACGAAGGGCTGACCATTGTTTGTGTGATCGGTGGAGTGGTTTGAGAGAGAGGAGAAATGGAGGTTATGAAAGTTTTGAGAGATTTGAGAAGGTGAGAGAGAGAGAGAATGACGATGAGAGGGTGAATGAAAATGGGAAGGGGAATTGGTCTTTGAGTTTGTGGGGTTTTATCGCTTACCGGCTATTAGGTAGTAATTAATTTTTGCAGCCTTTTACTCCTTTCACACAATCATCACATCCAACGGTGTGCACATGTTCCTAAGAGGCGTTTTCTTATCCATACCCTTTATTTTAATTCCAGTGCATAGTTCATTTACCTCATTCATACCAATTTTTTCACAGTACTTGTTCCGAAGAAAATCAAACTCAAACTAATCATTTCTCGCGCTAGCATTGTCCCGATACTGAAGTAGTGTAATGTATAGGGGTACCGGTACCAATATGGTGTCACAAAGAGATCATTACACAAAAATAATATTTACTCGTTTATGAGCGTGTTTAGTTGCATCAAAATAGACTAGTCCCATTAATGTACGAAAAAGGGCTTATAGAACTTTTCTATTATGAAAGGCTAGAGGTGGTCTGTAGATTTACTCCATCATTTGGGCTTGTAATATTGGGATAAAAAAATCATCAGGCGGATTCCTTTGAGCCAAAAAAACCTTTTTACATATAGACAAACAAGCTTGGTAACATAATAGTTCAATCATGGGCATGTAACTTGCATTTTAGAGCAGAGCAGTCAAGGGAAGCAAAGATGCATGTCAGGGAAGTGAGAATTGAGTATGATTATGCAATGGTTAAATAGGTAATGAATGAGTTTGCATTTTCTCACTAGTAATTGAAGGCATTCATAGAAGGAAAACTTTTAGTTAAGAGAAATCATACCGAGTTCCATTCACTATTTGTCGTACGGTTCCCTGTTTAACGCTTTCATGAAGATGTTGGCAATTTGATTCTCTGTGCGGCAGAATTCCATTGTCACCATCCCTTTGTCCACACAATCTCGTAGAAAGTGATGTATAATCTCAATATGCTTAGTCTATGAGTGATGCACAAGGTTCTTAAAAATATTCATTGCACTTGTCTTATCACATAATATGGGAACAAATTTTATTGATATACCAAAGTCACTTAGTTGTTGCTGAAGCCATAATAGATGAAAACAACAGGCTACTGCTGCAATGTACTCTGCTTTGGCTGTGATGAGTGCTACATAAATTTTCTTCTTTGATCCCCATGACACGATACATGGTCCAAGGAATTGAGCCATGCCTGAGTTAGACTTCCTATCAACACAGTTTCATGCAAAGTCCGCGTCTGTGTATCCAATGAGAGTTAGATCACCACCTCTGGTATACCAGGGACATAGATCACTCGTCCCTTTGAGATAGCGGAGTATTACCTTGACAGCCTTGAGGTGTGTTTCCTTCAAACTAGCTTGGAATCTGGCACATAAACACACATTGTACTTAACATCCGGCCTACTATCCGTTAGATAAAGCAATGACCCGATTATTCCCCTGTATAGTGTTTGGTCAACGTTTCCCTCGTGATCATCCTTGCCTAGCAAATCATTCAGGGACATGGGTGTTAAAAATGGCTTAGCATCGGTCATACCCAAATTCTTGATGCACTCCAGGATATATTTTTTTTGATAGACTTTCGTGCCTTCCTCCGTTTGTATAACATGGAACCCAACAAAGAATTGTAGTTCTCCTGTCATGCTCATTTCAAACTCGCTTTCCATGAGATTTGAGAACTGTTTGACCAAGGAATCATTTGTGGATCCGAAGATGATGTCGTCCACGTACACTTGCACAACCAGAGTGTGCTTGCCCTCTCTTACTAGGAATAGGGTCTTATCAACTTCTCCTCGTATGTACCCGTGGAAAAGAAGAAATTGAGATAGTCTTTCATACCAGGACCTTGGTGCTTGTTTGAGTCCATATAATGCTTTATCGAGGACGTATAAATGATGTGGGTTCTCTTGTTCTTCAAAGCCTGGGGTTTGTTCCACATACAGTTCCTCCTTCAAGACCCCATTGAGAAACACTGTCTTGACATCCATCTGCTAAAGCATAAATCCATGATGAGCTGAGTAGGCGATTAAGAGTTGGATTGCGTCAAGTCTAGCGACATGAGAGAAGGTCTCGTCGTAGTCAATTCCCTCTTGTTGATTGTACCCTTTGAAGACAAGTCTTGCCTTATTCCTTGTTACTTCTCCATTGTCATCGAGCTTGTTTCTGAACACCCAATTTGTTCCAATGATAGTTTGATTTGATGGCCTTGGAACGAGTTGCCACACTTTGTTTCTCTCGAGTTGCCACACCTCCTTCATTTCTTTGTTTCCTTCTATTGTACGAGGTGTGTCATGACTTCCTTTCCACACTTTCTTGAATGCCCGAGTGATGAGGGCAATTTCTTCATCAACATCCTCTTCTCCACCTTCAACTTGGGCCAAACCAAACACTTTTTGAATCTTGAGGGAGATGCTTTGGGACTTTTCTGCCTCCTGTCGAGTAATTTTCCTTTGTTGTATCCCTGCATTGCTCCGAAGCCTATTATTAGATAATATCATCGGTTATGTCTCAGGGAAGGAAGAGTTCTTTCCCTGAAATCGTTGCAGTGGAATTAGATCAAGCACATGTGTTGTAGACACACTAATTTAGAGTGGAAACCTCAACAAAACTATGTTGAGTAAAACCACTATCTTCTAGTTCTTCACTAGAAGGATTTTCAAACAATACTTTATTGATGTGTTTCGTTACAAAAGAGAGTTCGTATTACACACACTAATCACTCCTCTCACTCGCACCCGAATGCAACCTTACAATATCGTTCACTCTGTTCTCAATCTAACCCATTTGTTTTCTATCTTCTTCCCACACATTAATCTCTAATCATCTCGCTATTTATACCAAGATTTGCGAGATCTTTTCCAGCATTATTATATCTCATAAACTAATGATCAATCCGTAGATTCTCTCATTAAGTTATTGAATGTAATATTGTTGGTTAAAACAATAATATCCTATCTTAACAACCTATCTTCTATCCGATCTATATCTCTTATCCTCGGTTGGCCGTATCAAGTTAGTTAAGATCTTCTTTACTAAGTTTATCCCGTATCTTCCTTAATCACCTCACGTGCTATTCCGCCTCTGGCTTCCTGCTATTTTTGGAACTCGTCCCTCGTTCCACTTCTTGCTTCCTACATATTCTTCATGCTTCCCTGATTCTATGTACACTTTCTTTGAATGATATCTGCAATACTATCCTCACTTCACTTCCTTAGTTGAGTGTTTGTCACAATAAAAACTAGGAACTTTAATAGTATTCTATCACTAGCTGTTACACCAAGATGAACAAAAGCTATGATGAGTGGCCGGTGGAGTGGCGGTGTTGATAATATGCTCTGGTGGTGCGGGATAGGTACCGTCGACGAACTTGAGGAGATCGTAGCCGTCGAGTAGGGATTCCATTTGAGAGAGCCATTTGATGTTGTTATTTGGGGTAAGTTTGGTAACTTCGGGAAATGAAACACAGATGAAGGGATTGTCCTTGTCAAGGTGGTTTCGAAGGAAGGTTGTAGTGTCAGATGCCATTGTTGAAGGTGAGTTTGGTGGAAGATTTGAGGATCGACCTTTGGTGATACCATATAAGTGATATAAAAGTTCGATGTTCTATTCATGTGGCAGAGTCTGTACATATAGGAAGAAGGATGAACAGATAATAGAGAGAATCATGCTAACATCATCCTACAGATTCTCAATATCTTAACAATCTAATAACTGAGTCTTTTATGTATAATTGTAATATAAACAATTAGGAATAATTATATCATTAATACTAGAGCACTTCGTTTTCACGCTGATTTGCCTATGAAATTCTTGGGAGACTACATTCTTGAATGCAATGGAACTGGTTGCACTTGAATCCAATGGTACATGGAACTCACTAGTTTTCGAAAAGGAGAAAAGGATATAGGCTATAAGTTGGTTTACAAAGTGAGATTGAGACAAGATGGTTCTTCCGAAAGACACAAGGCCAAACTTGTAGTTAAAGGGTACAATCAAAAGCTAGGAAAGGATTACAAGCACACTTTCAGCCTAGTGGCCAAGATGAGAATAGTAAGGATAGTAATTGCAATGGCCACGACCAAAGAATGGCCTATACATCAGTTATATGTCAATAATTCCTTTTATACATGGGTACCTATAGGAAGAAATCTACATCAACATTCCAGATGGATATTCTAAGGGAAACCCAATCAAGTGTGCAAACTTCAAACAAATCTGCATGGGCTGAAACAACCTTCCAGATAGTGGAAATTATATCTTACTTATTTTCTTGTGAAGTTGGGGTTTACACAGTCTACAAATGATTATTCCTTATTTGTGAGAAATTTGAAGTCGTCTTTCTTGGTGATCTTGGTTTATTTGATATATGTATTCACATGAAACTCAGAGAATGAAATTATGGAACTCAAAACCGCCTTGCATAGAGAATTCACCATCAACGATATGGGGAATGCAAGGTATAATTCCTAGGGATGGAAATCCCCAGAGATGGCATTAGGATTTAACTGAGCCATCAAAAGTTCATTTATAAAACATTAAGGCCCCGTTTGTTATATTCCCGGAAACGTAAATGGAAAGGAAATGAATCTAGACAGCTTTGATGTTATTGTTCATTCGTCGAGGTGGTTTTGTGACTTGTAACTCACTAAAAGATGGTCATGAGAATCCCTTAGGCAAGGGTATTTGTTTCTGCAATACGAGGGTGGGGTTTCAAATACCATTGACGAAGGGAGTCACACGACCATCTTGCATTGCAACACAAGTTGCGAAACCATATCGACGAATGAACAACAACGTGGGAGTTGTCTAGATTTCATTTCCTTTCCGTTTACGCTTCAGGGAAATTATACCAAACATGGCCTTAATGCAGCTGGGATGATAGATGCGAAGGAAACACGGTTCCCACTTCCTACAAGACTCAAACTCCGGCTTGGGGTTGATGAAGTTTTGGAAGATGGTGAACAATACAGAAGGATGGTAGTCCGACTTTTGTATTTAACCTTGACACGACCCGAAATCTCTTATACAGTCCAAAAGTTGTCTCAACCCATAAGCCAACACATATCACCTCACTCCCAAGCACTACAACATGTTCTCAGGTATCTGAAGCGGTCAAAGAACATGATGCTCTTCTACCCCATCCCAACATGACTTGAAAATAGTGGGATTCAGCGATGCAGATTGGGCAGCCTGTTTGCATACTCGACGATCTCTCTTGAAGTCCTTTGTATTCCTTGGTCTCATTGATATCATGTAAAATAAAACAATCAAGCAATTGTTACTAGATCATCAACCGAGGAAGATTACAGAAGCATGCCTTTCACCATGGCTGAGCTTCTTTGGGTGAGTTATTTCTTGAATGATTTGTCAATTGAGATTCTTTTTCCCTTGACCATGTTTTATGACAACAAAGCTGCACAAAAAATAGCGGCAAACCCCTCTTATCATGAGAGAATGCAACATCTAGAGATTGATGCTCATTTAGTTAAAGAGAAAGGGCAGTCTGGGTTTTTTCAAACCTCTTATGCTCCTACCAATTTGTAGCCAGAAGATATTTTGGCCGAGTTGGGACTTACATTCCTTAAAAAAACTAGTTGATTGTTAAAGGTTTACTCTCTAATGAACAATGTCTTTGTTCATACATGCTTAATAATATTGATCTCTCTTTGAAATATGCCATTATCTATTAGAGTTAATTGCTATTTATTTATTCCTCTTCCAAAGGAACAGTTTAGCAGGTGTTTGTACTAACACATATGATTCAACACTATAGTAATATAGTAGGAAAGTATGGTTCAAATCCCTAGAGAATCAAATAACCTATTTCATAAAAAATCTAAGCTCAACTTTAATAACAAGGGGGCTTTATTATTGTGTAAAGTAACAAATAAAGTAATTATGCATGAAGTAAAGAGAGAGAAAGGCACTAGACTTATCATATATCCACAAAATAGAAAGCCGGGTTGATAATAGAAATCTATTAACCCTACGTTGATTCAATCACATTGTTATCATAATCCCTAATTTTATAAAGTCATTAGTCCAACTACTCTTAATAACCATTATTGAGATATAACACTAAACTATCGAGATTCAACAAATCAATTCCAATAAGCTCAAGACTATTTAGGTGCACGAAATACCATAGACTACGTGTCAGATACTTGACATGGTTAGTGCTCTACACAATAAGCAATCACAACTAGTTCATGTAAATCATGGTTGTTAAAGGTAAGATATTCAACTTGAATAATCAAACCCTATCAATATTGATACGGGATTAAGCCCATTTTGATGGATCTAGACGTTGAAATAAAGAACAAATAAGATTTAGGAGAAAATGGAGAGATCAAAATGTAATGAGGGTAGAGTTAAGATGAAACCTAGAGATCCAATAGACAAACCCGAATTGCCAAGATGCAATTGAACTCACCTACCGATTCGAGACCACACCTTCTACAACAACACACCAAGTGCTCCGTTGATCCAAGGCACACGTTGAGGAGGCTTGTGCTCCTGCAATCCGAAAGCTTTGAAGGACTTGACAAGTGCAATCAAACCAAGCTAGTTTCACACACACACAAGGATGAGACATCTCGTTCAATTGGAGTGTTTCTAACTTCCAAAAGAAGTGTTTTCATTAATCAAAACAAGTCTGAACAACAAATGAGATGGCCGGCCCTTTTGAGTGAGGGATGAACCGGTTCTCCTAACAATAAACACGCTGAACCAAACTAAAAAACAACAACATGAGCCGGCCCTTAAGTGGATATGAACCGGCTCCTAAATACACACATAACAACATAGACAACCGGCTCCTAAAAGAGTTTGAACCGGTCTAGAAACAAGACAATAACACAAATCAAATCAACAATGTTCTTAGAAATTGTTTGTCAATAGATTGACACTTCTTGCACTTGTACTTGCATCTTCTTCATGCACATCCACCTTAGGTAAGTATGAGACAACGAGATGCACTATATCATCAAACATATCCTTAGCCCTTGAACGTGTGATAGCTCCATCAATAGAGTGTAGGGGATAGGGTGAGGATGATCCTTCATCAATCCCCCCTTCTTGAGAAGGATTCGACCTCAAATCTAAGTCTTGTGCAGCGTTGAATGGGCTGAGATCACCCACGTTTAAGACCGGGCTCACTCCATAGTCCGAAGGTAGGTCCAAGACATATGCTTTGTCTTCCATCTTCTTCAAGACTTGGACTGGACCGTCACCGTGAGGAGATAGTTTGGATTTCCACAAGGATGAGAATTCGTCCTTCCTTAGATGTAGCCACACCATGTCGCCCTCATTGAAGATTAGAGGATGACACCCTTTGTTCTACTTGGCTGTCGTGCTTTCCCCCTTTTGCTCTAGCCTCTTCCGCGTCCTTTCATGCAACAACTTCATGTATTCACTAGTACAAAAATACCATTTCTTGGGAGTTTTTTAACAAAGTGGAAAGGGGTTTTTCAATTCCTGTTATATGTGTGGCTGAGAAACGTCTCTCAGGAGTTTTTTACAACTCCTGAGAAACAACAGACATGGTCAGGAGTTTTTAGTAAACTCCTGAGAAACATCTCTTAGGAGTTTTTTAAAAACTCTTGAGAGATGTTTCTCAGCAGTTCAAAAAACTCTTGAGAGAGATCACGTTATACTAGTTTCATTCTTTCAGGTGTTTATACAAAATCACTGAGAAATCATTTAATTTTAATAAAAATATTTGTATATAATTTCCTTTTCATTAACCTATACATTATAAAATTCAAACTGCAATTGTACAAAAAAAATTATTTATAAATATAATTCCATTAATACTCAAGTCAATTACACAATTATCCAATAATAACAAGAATAATAATATCTCTAATGTATAGAACTAATTCAAAAAAAATAAATTGTTTTCCATCTAAACTATAGCATGTAAGAGTATCTACATTGTAATTTGAGTCTCCAAATATTGAAACCACTCTTCACGAATTTCATCAATCAACCTAGTGCCATAGGTCTTAGACGATTCTTGAAAATACTGCAAGAAAATCATGTAAATGTATTACATTTTTTTGTCTTTTTTTTCTTTCTATAATCAACGATAAAATTAATATCCATAATAACATATAAATAAAATTCAGTTAAGAGATCCATATAAACAAAAAGAAAAAGATACTTACGTTAAGTGGTATGACGTCACACGTCTGATCCATTATCTCTCTCATATATCGACACACATAATAACCACATTTTACAGAGCTTGATCCTTGTTTAGGACACTATAAAGATAAACAAAAAATATAAATCACAAGATACACGTATAAAAAATAATACTCCCTCTGTTTGTATATATAATTCATTTGAGCAGCTATGTATGTTTAAAATAATATATGAAGTGCCCTAATTCATAATCATACGTGGTAAAATCTCTACGCTTTGTTTTATATAGAAAAGTTGCAAGTGTATAGAAAAGTATAAAACAAGATTAACATACAGAACATGTTTTAAATGAAATTATAGTCATTTAATTTATTCTTAATATTTATGCCTATATTTCTAACGACTATTATATGTGAATGAGGGAGTATATATTAGGAGTATAGCAGTTTATGCTAAGGCATAAATAAGTAAAACATGAAAGTAGCTTACAAAAATCAATAACCAACGTGTCTTCTTCCTGCTGTTTTTTATTTTTGTGAGCTGCAAACATAGTAGTTATGGCACTAGGAATACAACATAATAACTTAGTTAAACATAAAAGAGAAAAGTATATATAAAACCAAGATGACTTACGTGTCAACCATAGCTTTGAAACTATGATGGATACCCTTCCCTAATGGATCTAACCAATAAACAATATTACTCCATGGATTTATGACAACAAGCATCCAATGAATGCTACATAAAAAGGAAAACATATGTTTAATAGAAAATATTAACTAACATACAAGAAACAATACAACAACATTTGGCTTTAACGCTTCCACCACTTGAAAGGTAACAGTGAGTGAATATATATTCTGACTGATGAATAACCATCAAAACAGTCACCATGCGTTATGATATAATCAAGAAGAAATTAAACTTAGTTGCTTCACAGATTACATATAACTAACACTACAGATGTCACATCAACAACTTAGCATAGTGGAAAAGACTACAAATCACCCTAAGATTGAGTGAATTATAGCACCAAACTCATATGAAAGTATAAATTTTGACTAATAAACCGCCATCGTGAATAATCAAATGCAAACCGTTCACTTGATATAATTGAGCAGCCATTAAACTTTCGAACTTAACAATTTTTTCATAGTTAAGACTGCAGAAATCAAATCACATAAATAGCTTAGAATAGTGGAACGAGCCGCAAATCACTAGGCTATAATATATGAACTCTCACTGATGAATAGCCTTTAAATCTTTACAAACTGGATTTTGGTAATGTATCAGAAGAAATTTGAGAACCACAAGCAAAGCATGCGTTTTCGATATTCAAACAGAAATTAAAATCAGTTACTTAACAGACAACTCATAATTAACACCATGGAAATCATAATGACAGGGGGAGAATTACAGAAAAACTCGAATTTTGTAATGCATCTGAGAACCAAATGCAAACTTTGCGTTTTGATCTAATTAAGTACAAATTAAACTAAATTAGTTCACAGATTGCTACTTATCAACACCTACAGAAAGATTGTGCAGAAGGATGAACAATTGGAACCTAAAACCGAAATCCCATGTTCGAACCCTAATTTCGAAATCCCTAAAAACAAAGTAATAGAGCCAAAATCAGGAAAGAAGAGGAAGAGTTCGAACCGGTCGATCTTCAGATAAAGTTGCATTACTTTCAATACTACAAGAACGCTCTTCTTTCTCACATTAGACAAATCATTGCAAAACACCCATTTAAAAAACGATAGCCAAAAAATTCAAGGTACAACTGTAGAACTTAGTTTGTTGCTAATAATCACCCATTTGACAGCTTTTATACATGTACATCAAATGAGCTGACTGATGTTGCTAATAATCAACTAACAAAT
This sequence comes from Phyllobates terribilis, assembly GCF_046119375.1. Taxonomy (NCBI): domain Eukaryota; kingdom Metazoa; phylum Chordata; class Amphibia; order Anura; family Dendrobatidae; genus Phyllobates; species Phyllobates terribilis. Next base: position 31,533 of record NW_027367625.1, read on the forward strand.
TTGAGAAGGTTCAGCTTAGGAAAAAATTCAAGGTACAATCCTTGATTACTTGTATGGTTCTACAAAAGGCTCCTTCACCAGTACATGTTACGTTAATCAAGTCTACATCAATTGTTGTTTATCTGTTTAAGCAATTGAAACAGTCCAGCTTGGGAAAAGCATTAAACAGAAGTTTTGGTTCCTTGACAGTATGTGAAAACATAATGTTCAACTTAGGAAAATCATAAAGCAGAAAATAGAAGTTCTTGTTCCTTGACCAGTACATGAATTGTTGTATGAATGTTCAAATCTAATGGACATCTAACCAGGGAGACCAAATGAATAGGGAAATTGTTTTTGAAAATCTAAAACATACAGATTACTAACCAGAAAGACCAAACAAACAGGGAAATCTTAAATATACACATTACTAACCAACACTCATCAATAAGAACAAAAGAACAAAACTTCTGTAGCCGCCCTGGAGAAGACTTATTCACGAGCAGGGAATAGATTCACGAGCAGGTAGACCAGAGAAAATAAGAACAAACAAAGCATGGCTGGAGAAGACTAACCTGTAGCGCCGGCGAACACTGAGCAGGGCTGGAGCAGAACACCAAAGCAGGGATGGAGAAACACTGGAGCAGGAGAATGGAACTCCGACGAGATTCAAAGAAGAACACTTGGGAGTGGAGGGGGGCTGGAGAACACTAGAGCACGCTGGAGAATCAAATGAACGAAGAGCGGCTACAAAGGGAAGATAGTGGAGAAATTGAAAGGGTAGAAAATTAGTTTATTTGAGGGGTATTTTTGAAAATTTTATATTTTCTAACTCTTAAATAATACACTGCATATCGAACACCTATTATAGAATAATATATTAATTTCAGTTTCAAACACAACTTATTTCAGACACAGATTATTTCAGACAACTAATACACAAACACAATAATACCATGTTTTACCTTCAGACACAATAATACACAAACTACCGAACGCACCCTATGTGGCTTTAATTTTCTCATAGTAATTATTTGAAGAATTCAAAAGATAGTGCAAAGATATTTAGTGGTATTTTAATTGATGTTTGTTAGACTTGTACTATTCCAAAAATTAAATTCACACAAATTAATTTAAATATTAATGGGTAAGTGAGAAACCATAAAAAGTAAATTGTTCAACATGTTTATCTAGAAACTTTCAGGTATATATTTATAACACTCTTAATTTATAAGCAAAAAAGGAGTAAAGTGGATTTTCTTAATTTTTGTGTGAGATGTTGAAACAATATGTAAATGCAAATAGAAGGAATATTATTTTTATAAAATAATTATTTATTTTTAAGTGAGTAGTTAGCTGAAAAAATTTGAGTAGTTATAGGAGTTTTTAAGGTAAAAACTCATGAAACATATTATATATTTTTAAATGTATTTATCCATTTAATATTTCTTAGGAGTTTTTAAAAATATCCTGACATTGAATTGTTTTTAAAAAATTCTTGACTTAGGATTATTTTTTCGTGAGAATAAAGTAATTTCTTAAAGGGGTTTTAAAAAAATCCCTAGAAAAAATTATAGATCACATCTCTCAGGGGGTTTTAGGTAAGCTTCTGAGAGTTTCCTGAGCATGTTTATATTTTACAGGATTCTATAAAACTCCTGATAAGTAAGTCCTGAGAAATGGTATTTTTGTACTAGTGATTCCCCCTGCTTAGACACATCAAAGTCTACTCGTTCCCTTGCAGGTAACTGCTTAAGATCTAAAGGGGTTAGAGGGTTAGTGTCATAAACACACTCAAAGGGATACAAACCAATAGAAAACTGGACAACCCTATTATATTCAAATTCTACATGAGTTAATGCATCTTTCCAAGTCGTTAGGTTAACCTTAATGACTGGACGTAGGATGGTAGCTAAGGTTGTGTTAGTTACTTCTGTTTGTTCATCGGTTTGAGGGTGATTAGAGGTAGGAAACAAAAATTTTGTACCTACCTTTCCCCATAATGTTTTCCAAAAGTAACTTAAGAATTTCATATCCATATCACTTACAATAGTCCTAGGTACTCCATGTAATCTAATTATTTCCCTAAAGAATAAGTTGGCTACATTGTAAGTATCATCAGGCTTATGACAAACAATAAAATGTGACATCTTAGAAAACCTATATACCACCACAAATATTGAGTCCCCCCTTTTTAGTTCTAGGCAACCCTAAAATAAAGTTCATACTAAGATCAGTCCAAGGGGTTGTAGGAATAGGAAGAGGGGTATACAATACATGAGGCTTCACCTCACACTTGGTCTTAAGACAATCCAAACATTTCTTCACATAATCATCTACATCCCTAATCATATGTGGCCAATAGAAGTAAGAATGCACATGTTCATACGTTTTATTCCTACCAAAATGTCCCATTAAAGCACCCTTATGAGACTCTTCAATCAACAACAAACGCAATGAACTTTTAGGTATGCAAACTTTATCAACACGAAACAAGAATCCATCAAACAAGTAGAACATATCAAACGAACCCTTAGCCACACAATGCTTATATATGTCTCCATAATCAGAATCACACTCATATAACTCCTTCATATACACAAATCCAAGCACCTTAGAATCCAATTGAGTTAATAGTGTGTCTCTCCTAGAAAGTGCATCAACCACTAAATTATCTTTTCCTTTCTTATAATTAATCACATAGGAAAAGGTCTCAATAAATTACATCCACCTACCATGTCTCTTATCCATTTTATCTTGTGATCTAAAGTGATTAAGAGATTCATGGTCAGTTTTTTAGACAAACTCTCTAGGCCATAAGTAATGTTGCCATGTTTTCAAGACTCAAAACAATGCATAGAGTTCTTTTTCATAAGTAGAGTAATTCAAGCATGGACCCTTAAATGTTTCAGAAAAGATGCAATTGGATTACCCTCTTGCATAAGGAAGTCGCCTATCCCAATACTCGAAGTGTCACACTCGACTTCAAAAGGATTGTTGAAGTCCCGCAAGACAAGCAATGGTGCGTGTGTGAGCTTGTCTTTGAGGGCAATGGAGGCGGTCTCTTTGGCTGGTCCCCAATCCAAAGGGACTTACTTCTTGGTCACCTCTGTCAAGGGTGCTTCAATGGTGCTAAAGTCCCTCACGAAATGCCAGTAGAAGCTAGCCAAACCGTGGAAGAAGCGGACTTGACTAATCGACATAGGTGTTGCCAATCTTGCAACACCTTGATCTTATCCTTTTCCACATGCAACCCATCATTTCTCACTACAAATACAATAACAAACCACTTCATTAGTGCAAAAATCACACTTCTTAAGATTTCCATACAAACGTACAACCCTAAGAGTGGATAATACTTCCCTTAGGTGCACTTCATGCTCCTCCAAAGTCTTGTTGTATACTAAAGTAGACTAAAAAAACTTGTTAAGAAGATCACATAAGATATAATTCATTAAGAGCATAAAGATAGAAGGAACGTTTTGTCAAACCGAAAGGCATGACTAGCTATTCATACAAACCGAACTTTGTCTTGAAGGCCATTTTCCAGTCGTCTCCTTCCTTCATCCTTATTTGATGATAGCCACTACGTAGATCAACCTTGATGAATATGGAGGCTCCATGGAGGTCATCGAGCATGTCATCCAAGAGAGGGACAAGGTTTAGGTACTTAATAGTGATGTTGTTGATCGCTCGACAATCAACACACATACGCCACGTGTGATCCTTCTTCAGTACCAACAAGACTGGGACGACACATGGAAATAGGCTCTCCCTCACATAACCCTTCTCGAGTAGCTCTTGCATTTGGCTTTGTATCTCTTGTGTCTCCATCGGGTTGGGCCTATATATAGGTTGGCTGGTTAGGTAAGGTTGCGCCGGGAATTAGGTCAATTTGATGTTCGGTTCCACGGATGGGAGGCAAACCAGATGAGATATCTTCGGGAAACACATCCATAAATTCGTCCAAAATTGCTTGTATGGGTGGTGGTAGGGATGCTTTGGAGTCGTCTCCAAGGAGGACATATGACTGGCATAGAACCATGATGGTCGTGTCTAAAGGTTGGTAGGCTGCGGTATAGTATCTTTTAGAGGCCAGGAGGGTGAGGGTTGGGTGTGATCTAGCCTCGGGCGTGACCTTAGCAGGGCTGGAGTGGCTCGGTGCTTGCTCGGTTCCCTTCCTCATTGCTTCGTCTTTCTTCTTTTTGTAAGATTCACTCACATGCGTAGGAGTCATAGTTTTTAAAGTAACTTTCTTACCATGATTTTCAAATGTATTTTGATTAGTAAGCCCATCATGCATGACTCTACGATTGGATTGCCAAGGACGACCTAGGAGTAAATGAAAAGCTTTCATAGGCACTACATCACAAAGTATTGTATCCTCATAGTAGCCAAGTTTAAACCTAACATTCACTTGCCTAGTCAACCTTAATTCACTACAATCATTCATCCAAAACACCTTATAAGGCCTAAGGTGCTGACTTGTAGGGAGTTGTAGTTTTTGAACCAATTCCTTACTAGCTATGTTACTACAACTTCCTCCATCTATGATGAGATTACAAACTTTCCCTTTAATTAGACATATAGAATGGAACAAGTTTTCTCTTTGATTATCTTCACATGGAGTCAAATTATCATGCAATATTCTCCTAGCAATCAAGTGCTCTCCATGTTCATGTTCTATAGGTTCCAAATCATTTTCATTAGAAGGAAAATCATCAACCATATGCACATCATCATTTTCATCCTTTTTGGATTCAGATTCATATTCACCCAAGTTATTTATCACTAGCACCCTATTGTTTGGACAATCTTTCATGTAGTCACCTCTACCTTGACATTAAGCATACAATATCTCTAGTTTCAGGATTAGAGTTAGAGACATTCCCTTTTGAGTTTGTATAGGAGGTGTGTTGAGTGGGACGTGGGGTTGTGTTAGTGGCCGCCGGATGTGGGGCTGGCGTGGGCCGTGCTCTCTCTACCCGCGGCCATATGGAGGTTGAGTCCTACTCGGTCCTCCAGCTTGTGGATGCCCTTGTGAACCCCTCCACGGATGAGCTTGTGCACCACTTGTTCAACTTTGTCCTTGTGCCCTAACCTTGTACGTGTTTTCCATCTTGATTGCTAAGTGAAGCAACTCTGTCATAGAACCATAGGGAAAAAATCTATGTTAGCAGCTAAAGTAGGGTTAAAGATACAATGGTACCGAGTCATTGTTGCTTCTTCATCTTCTAGTACGGTCCATGGTATTTGCGTTGCATTGTACGTCTCTTCTACTCCCATGGATGCTTGCCGCAGATTTTCAAGGCATTGTCGGAGGGCTCGGTTGTGATGTGGAGGGAAAAACGGGACCGTATAGGAGCTTCATTTGGGACCATGTTTGGACTGGTGGGTCCAGGTTTCGTTTCCTCTCCTTCGTGGCCATATTCCACCACACTAATGCATAACCATTGAACTCAATTGCGGCAAGCTGAACCTTCTTGTCCTCGGGGAAGTTGTGGCAGCTCCATATTTGCTCAATCTTCATCTCCCACTCCATATAGGCATCCGCATCACACATTCCTTGAAATGATGGAATTTTGATCATTATCTTTCCTACACCGTCTTGTTTGGGCTCGCGACGTCGAAGTTAGAATCACCTTTGAGGGATCGGTTGCCATTACTCATCATCGTCTTCTTGATGCCGAAATTTAGGTTCATACAAATTATGATGCAAGGGAGGGTTAGGAGGGAGCTCATACTCTCGTCGCCTTGGGGGCCTCGGTGGGAGGTAGTCCTCGGGATCGACGTTTATAGGTGATGATCTAGTAGCATTAGGGTTCCCTCGGTGGGTCTGCTATTTGAAAGGAGAGTGAAGGTCGGTAAATCCTTGGGGACGTCCATGTGTTGGTGCGCCTTGCCTAGTTGAGCACACCGAAACAACTCCTCTTGAGTTGGTAGTGGTTGACGGATGGGTGGGGCTTCATTAGAAAGATCTCCTCTCTCCAACGTGGCTGGTGGAGGCATGGGAGTCTTCAATTCCCAAGTGTTGAAACAGGCAGTGAGTCCATCTATGTTATTGGCAAGCCTAATAAGGATGGCATAGAGCTCAGCTGTACTTGGTGAGGGCGCAAAATCTTTGGGGCTTGCATCACCCGAATCTGCCATAATCAACAACTAATGAACATGGAAATGAGTTAGAGTTAGAATAATAACACTCTTGTGTTTATCACTCAACAAACCATGTGTACAAACTAGTCGTGGAACTTGTTGATCCAGCCAAGATTCTCACTTGAAACTGTGATTTTGATCAACCATACAACCTCGTATGCACCTAAAATCTCCTTTGCCCAAAGTGTGTATAGCTATAGTCAATGAGATCACAAAACAATAGGCTAATCCAATTGGAAAGTAAATTAGTCCCCTTCACTCGTATTGCATGAAATGTGATATGCAATAATGTGTATAGATATTAGTTTAGGTGAAAGATGGGCGATTACCTTAAGTGATGACTCAGATTGGATTGAAGGAGACGTCCGTTCCTAGATTAACCCGCCAACACTTGATAGGGCTTTAGGGTTTTGTTGGACGAAAGTGAGTAGGGTCTGATGGGTGCACGTACGCAGGCTGATGACAACTAGGGTTAGGCCTTGGGCAAGCTTGTGCACGGATGTGCAATCTACGCACGTAGCTAGGGTTTGGTGAAGGAGAATGCGCGGCGCTGGTGTTGTTGAAGAGCAATGGCGCAGCGCTGATGGGGGAGAGGGGATGCACGCAAGGAGCTATGCGCACTTCAAGCTAGAAAATCAGGGTTAGGTTGTGGCGAGTGTGTGCGCGGCAGGGCAAGCGACGACACTAGGTCTGCCCGCGCCAATGAGTGATAGCGCTAGGGTTTGTGAGCTATCGCCTGGGCGCTGGATGAACCCTGCCTAGTGTTTGATGAACTCAACGGGCAAGGATGAATTTTGCCAGGCAATTGAAGACTTTAGGTGAGCAACAAGTGATCTTGGATAGGCAATTGGCAAACCTTGCCAGGCGAGCTAGTGCGCAACGATGGGGAACGTGGGTGAGAGTGCGCGGCCCGAGGGATTGCAGTGAGCGTCGATGATGGTCGACGCTAGGGTTTCGGCGAGCGGTGATGAGTGTCGGGGTGTGCAACTCTAGAGTTTCTGGTCGCTAGGCAACAAAGGTGAACGATAGTGAGCGAAGGCGAGTGACGCTGGACTAGGGCTTGGCGATGGATGGTGCAGCAGAGCTAGGGTTTGGTGGTGATGAACCAACAAGATCACAATCCTAACTAACTTGGAGATCCTTTTCTTTTTTTTCTTTTTTTTTTGATTTTGTTTCTTTTATTTCTTTTTTTAATTTGTTTTCAAAGCCTGATTTTTTTGAATTGAATTTGAAAATTGAATTACAATGATGACATGGAAAATCTACTAAATACAAAGCAGAAAAAAACAAATCTAAACTAGAGGAAAACTTCCGTTTGAGTACTCCTTATTGTGTCTGAAATGTAGGAGGCGGTTGTAATGTGGCCTCCCTCTTTGCACGTTCCAATGGAGGGTAATTTAGGGTAGTTTCTGGTGAGCTTTCTTCAACCTTTATTCTACCGCATATAAGGCTTTGTTAGATGGCAATTCCGGCCAGTTTTAGGTGGAGGTTGATGCATGCTTCAAGGAGGTTCAACAATAGGATTTAGGGCTAGTCGTTGGGCTAATCTAGGCGTTCTGCTTGTCTTCCCACGCGCAAGTCCAATCCGAACTGTCTGCTCTCTATCCCTGCAGACAAACCTCACTCAAAGCTTCATCTAGAAAATAATGTCAGTGATTTTGGACCTCTAACCCAAGCACAACATCACCCTATGCTTTGATACCAATTTGATACGGGGTTGAGCCCGTTTTGATGGATCTAGACGTTGTACTCAAGAACGAAACAAATTTAGGAGAAAATGGAGAGAATCGAAATGTAATGAGGGTAGAGTTAAGATGAAACCTAGAGATCTAATAGACAAACCCGAATTGCCAAGATGCAATTGAACTCACCTATCGATTCGAGACCACACCTTCTACAACAACACACACCAAAGGCTCCGTTGATATAATACACACTTTGAGAAGGCTTGTGCTTCCCGCAATCACCAAGCTTCGAAGAACATTACAAGAGCAATCATACCAAGCTAGATTCATACGCACACAAGGATGAGACCTCTCGTTCAATTGGAGTGTTTCTAACTGCCAAAATAAGTGTTTTCATTAATCAAAAGAATTCTGAATAACAAAAGATATGGCATGCCCTTTTGAGTGAGGGATGAACCGGTTCTCCTAACAATAAACAAGCTGAACCGAACTAAAAAAACAGCCACATGAGACGGCCCTTAAGTGGTTGTGAACCGGGTCCTAAAACACACATAAAAAACATAGAAAATCAGCTCTTAAAAGAGTTTGAACCGGTCTCAAAACCAGCCAACAACACAAATCAAATCAAGAATGTTCTTAGGAATTGTTTGTCAATAGATTGACACTTCTTGCACTTGTACTTGCATATTCTTCATGCACATCCACCTTAGGTAAGTATGAGCCAACGAGATGCACCATATCATCAAGCATCTTCTTAACTCTTGAACGAGTGATAGCTCCATTAATAGAGTGTAGGGGCTGAGGTGAGGATGATCCTACATCAAATCTGAAGAATATTGATAAATCTAGGTGAAAAATCTAGATAAATAAGCAAAAATAAATAAGATTTAAGTACAAGAGAAATTGAAACGACTAAATATGATTAGAACAAAGGTAGAAATCTCACAACTGAAACAAGCTTAAGGCTTCAATCGTCAAAGCAAAACGAGGATGAATTGAGTTCTTAGTAAAGAGAGAAAAGAAATAAAAGATGAAAGTTGGAATGATTAATATAACCTACAACAAGGCATTAAATAATACGTACAGTCAGTAGACGAAAAGTAGAGAAAAGAAATAAAATAATCAAAGACGTTTTAATTAAGGAAAGTGGGAAATGAAGTCCTCATGTTGAAGGAAAGTGGGGGATAGTTGGTGTAGATGAATAGTATCCGCATGAATTGTAGCCATGGATAAACAGTACCGTGATCACGGGAGAACAATAGCGCTCGTGAGAAGAGAGCATGATGCGGGAACGAAACAGAAATGTTGAGGGAGCTAATATGTGTTAGGCGCGGGCGCGACACATTCTGGGCACTGATGTGTCTTTAACTCAGGATCCGCGAGCGCGACATGGGCAATGCTCGACCATGGTACTGTGAGGCTTTTTTCCCGATCTTCTTGAAACCACGGACATATCTTTATGGATTTGCGATGGCAGTTTTTTCAGGAACACTTCTCTAAACATCTTCTCCTATGTTTTGTTCAAACAAGTCACCTTTGAGTCTTTTGAGAATTCATAAAATGTCAACTCCATCTCGGGATTCTAGAATTTCACTTAAATGGAACATAAACTCCACTTATCCTAGACATGATCATATGTGGGTTCGGGCAGAGCAAGGGTCAGGCCTTACCTTATTTCCAGGCCCATATTAGCATGCAAGGTCAAGGTTAAGCCCGCTTATCGGGTTGAAACACTTGCCCATACCCGTTACCTGAATCCAAAAAAATGTCAAAATCATACCATGTGATGTATTCTTTAAACACCTTAAATTATGTATATTTAAGAAACTAACAAAACGTTGTAGAAAAAACAGTAGCTTTATCCGCTAATTTTAAACTCCTTATATATATTTAAGATGTAAATAAAATATTATAAAACTACACAATAACATATATATTTTCTAGAAAGAGAGATTAGGGTTTAACATTTTTTTGGTTAGATGTGTGATTATTATATCAATCTATGTTGCTTTAGGTTTTAAAAAATCAACTTTAAATTTCATACAAAATTAGTTAGGCCTTGATGCGGGCTTAAGGGTCGGGTAAAGAGCCGGACGTGAAAACGTTTGGATGGGGCTGGCCTAGATCAACCCGTTCGAGATATAGAAACATATCGTACTCGGCTCTTCATTTGAACGGGCTTGGACCTGTTGGCCCGTTCGAGATCCTTAGGCTATCCAAACCCGCTCTATAAAGTGGCCGGGCCGGGCGGACCAACCCTTGTTTTCCTAGGTTTAACTAATTCTAATCTATTAGCCACTAGATACACCTTACAAAATCAGTACATCACCCCGTGGATTGAAGACAAACATATGGCGTAGAAGATAGAGACGAGAAGTGAAGAGAATCGAACAAACGAAATCCGCGCCACGTGACAATTATGGTCGCGTCCTACGCATTCAATAGACACAAATTCGTCCTTGAAATTTCGTCCTCTATCTTATTGAGAAAGTTAGTTAGGATTTGATTTCGGTTACAAATAGTTTAGTAGTAATTATTATATAGTTTTTAGTTTTATTATATTCCAGTATTACTTCTAAGGAGTTTAAATGATAAATTTTCTCCCTAGGAAAAGACGTTGATTGAATGATTTGCAAAAACCCTAGTCATTTATTCTATTCTGCTTACCTCTCCATCTATAGAGCATTAAGCTCCATTGTTTACCTAAAACCTTTAAGTTTTTAACTGTGTTATTGTGAGTATTCTATTCTTATATTTGATTCTATCATTTTTATTTTGATTCTCATAATTTATGTCATTGTCTTACATAAATATATATTTAGGTTGGCCACTTAGATTTGTGATTGAGGTTCTTCGTGCTAGGATTTACATATTTCTTCTAGGAATAGGTTTATCTAGTTGCAAAGACAATTTACATGGGTCTGGTTGTTTTTATAGTGTAACTCTTATAATCCTTGAGTGCACTGGTATTACCTATTGAGACTTGCGAGTCGCAGGAATCAATATGCTAGTAAGACTATCAAAACTAGTTAAATAGATAGTTATGTATTCTTAGGATGAGGATAACAACAAGATAAATTAACTAGAAACTAATAGGATACAATGATCAAGAACATTACTTATATTATTAAAAGTGATTAGGTAAAGCACTCTCTTCCATATTCACAAATCGCTCATTCATGCTCTCTGTTATTTTCACTTGTTACACGAAATACACATCAAAAACCCCTTCCATTACTTTGTTTGTTATTAGTGTTTTTGACTATATATTAGACAAGCTCTACGTGGAATCAACATGTAATTACCTAATTATGACATAGTTGGTAGTAGTTCATTTAATTAATTTGACTAGGTGTGTCGACAAATGTGCCCACGTCAAATCTGGTGTTTTTGCTGGGGCAGTTCTAGTCTTTATTCTTAATTACTAACTTTTGTGTAGACCTATTTAACGCTCTACACCTGTGCTACTAACCTATTTCTAGTGGTGATATTGTCTTTCCAAGATCAAAAGTAGTGATGGCTGGTAGAACTATGAGAGAATTGTGACGTGCAGTCTTTTTACACCGTAGATTAATATTCCTTTGAATAACAAATACAGGAGTATGTGGTAAGCACATAGTTTATCTCATAGAGAAAAGTAGAATAGCAAGTGAAAGTTGGAAGCTTTTAGTAACAGAATTCAGGGGTTCTGCAGCAACAGGTAAACCAACAAAGGTTTGGTTTTTATATATGATTGTTCACTTTAACAAATCCGTTTCTACATATTATGGTTTCGGTCCCTGTATATTTTAACGTTCCAATATTAATTCCTATACTATCTTTATCTTGACCAAAATTCCCGATCTATGATTAGAAGACACTTAAATAAGACGCAAACAGAAATGACAAATTTCAACGTGTATGCTACTGCCTAAATATGCACTGATGTACATGAATACGATAAGTATAAGAGCATATTTTAGCATAGTATTAGTATGATTATGAACATTATTACGGAGTTTTTGATGCGCATCACATTACGGCCACATATGTCTTATATAGGCATTTGACGAGGATGTTAGAGACAAAGTGAAGATGAAGTGATAAAGGAGTGAAGAGAAGATGAAGATGAGCGACGTTGAAGTTCAAGAAGAAGCTGAAGGAGTGAAAGACTAATCTTAGGGTGACTGACGTGGACTCATTCCGCTGACCATCGTAAGAGTTTGCATTTTTCAGGATTTACAACCGGCGGCATCCGAAACCACTTCGGCGACCGCCGATTTCAGCGAAACAACTCTAAGACTATCTTTCCCTTTTATCTTTTGGTTACGATTTTGCAGTTATTATTTAGGTTTTTCGGGATTTCAAGAATTGTTTCTTATTAGTTTTATCATTAAATACTTATCTTATAGGTTAATATTAGAGAGTTTATAAAAAGGCTCTTCATTTCCTAACCTAGGGAGATCCATCTTGAGTTTTACGTTAATTAATTTGGAGGCAGCTTTTGCATACTTTGCTTGTTCTTCATAAAAAATTCTCTGTAATTCTTAGTAGGAGGAGCTAATCTCCTAATTTCTTAGTAAAGTAATTGAAGTGTTTATTTGGTGAATGATGTGAGTTTGTTCTTAATGTTATAGCATGTATTCACTTCTTTGTCTTGAATGTTTATTCCTATTGAATTGTTAGTTTATTTCTAGATTAATCACCCAAGATTTAATTAGTTTGTCATACAAGCTAGAGTAGATTAATTCGTTCATCTTAATCTATATCTTCAAATAAAGTATAGGTTTCTAGATTTGGTCAGAACTAGGAAATTGTGTAAATAATTTCTTTGTAGGAATAGACGCCAGTTAGTATTTCTATTTGTTGGTAATCTTTGCTTTAATGTTACCAATAGTTTGAACTATATGCGTTCGTCCTAGTTAACTGATTTGGATATGTTTAGTATGCTAGGTTGGAGGTGCGAGATATTTGCTGCATAGGAATAGGATCGATTCACTATATTGGTTACATTATGAACATAAGATGACCATCACCATCATTTAAACACAGATACGTACTTTGTTGAGAACCTTTCCTATTAATTAATCAAAACAATTTTTGGCTTTTTCTAGTTTAGAAGCAAAAATCCCCCCTTTTTATAATCGTAAGTGTTTTAAATGAAATCAAAAAGTTGATGGCCTCATATGGGTTTGACCTTTGCTTTTACTATATTCTAGTCAATAGGATTTAGTGTTAGTTAGGTATTAATTTGGCGAGTCCTTAATCTCGTAGTATTTGTGTGTTTGTTTGTAATCTCTTAATTTCACGACCGACAAACAACCGCCCATCAAAATGGCGCCGTTGTCGGGGAGGCAATAATACATAAATATAATTGTTTAGATTTCTTTTATAATACTTCATAGGCATGAAGCATTTACATGGTTCTCCTAATTCTTCTCCTGTTGGGCCTATTGCCGAAATTGAACGTGAATTTCACCGACTCAGGCGAGAACACACGTGCCAACTAGATGAAGGAATTGCTGGAGAGTTATTTCAAGCAAACAATCAAATCGCAGATAACACATTTGAAGCTTTGACAAACTATAAATTGGGGTTGCCCCCAAGAGCTTTCACCCTACCAGACCTCCTAGTTGGCCAAAGGTTGAAGCTAAATATTGGGGTACTACATATACTACCCAAATTCAGCGGCACAAAGGTAGAAGATCCCATCCAGCACTTGGAAGAGTTTATTGAGGTATGTGTCAACCTGCTACTTTCAGATGTGGATGAGGACTTTTCATTTTCCCTCAAGGATTCATTGAAGGACTGGTATCAGATACTGGCCCCAGGAAGTGTAACTAATTGGGTCGATTTGAAGAGAGTTTGTTTTTGGTGATATACTTCACGACCATCAAGTCAAATACGCTCAAGAAGAAACTCTGCAACATTGAGCAAGACGCCGACGAATCTCTCTATGACTACATCGAGAGGGTCAAGAAGCTTATCAAATTATGTTTGTACCATGGCTACCAGGACCACAACCCGATATTATATTTATATATTAGTCATAGAGAGGATCATCGCAGAATGGTCAACGCTGCATGCCAAAGAAGTATCTTGGGGTTGACCTACAAAGTAACCATTAAAGTATTCGGAACTCTTGCGGATTGGCTCAAGACATTAGACCAGGTGGCGATCGGTAAGAAAGAATGTTTCAAGTTCCACACAAGCCCAAGAAGATGAGGTTGCGTTACTAAAAGAACAAATCAGGAGGTTGAAGCTCCGAGGTAGGACACAACAAGTGAAAGCTTGTGAGCCTTGTGGAGATGATATCCACCCTACGGACGCATGGTTGACATTCCAAGAAGAGGTTAATTCTTTTGGATTTCAACAAGGAAAGCCTCCATAAAACAACAAAGGAAATAATCCTTGGAGCAATCAACCCAATCTCTGGTGGAATAACATGGAGAATCAGCTCTATCCACCAGCACGACAACCTTAATAGTCTTATCATGAAATAATTAGATCTCTAACTGCAAGCAACTCTGGTCTTCATGAAGGATTCAAGGAAGTGGACACACCTATTATTAAGGTAAATAAGAACGTGTCCATTCTTGAGAGAACTATGATCCAAATTGTAAAATTTGTTGGAAAGCTTGAGCAAAAAATATCAGGTCGTGTTCTTTCATAAACTGAGAAAAACCCAGAAATAAGAAATGTAAGTGTCACGAGGCTGGTTGAGGACTTCCCTGAAGAGGAGGAAGAAAGTGAGCCAAGCAAGGTGTAGGATCCAGTTTCTTGGTTAACTTGAGTGTATAAGAGTTGAAAACAAAGTAAATACAAGTAAGCTAGTCTAATCTCAAAGATTAACTCTAATAGATATATAAGCTAAAGAGCTAGTAATGCGGAAGTAGAGATTAGCTACAATTTAAGCTTAGTAAAGTTATTTAAAAAGCTTCGCTCATGCAAAGAATTTTCCAAGGTGAGAACCCTAATCTTCTATTAAGCTCGGGATAAAACTCAGCACTAAACTTTTACTAATCAAGAGCAATTACACACTTAAGCTACTCCTAGCTCAAAGTAACTCTCTCTCACATCACAAGTTGCGTTCAGCTCATACAAGTAATATCTCTCTATCAAGATCCTGAGTGATTTGGACACTAGCTCTCTTCACAACGACTTAAGCCCCTAATAGCTTTCTCTCTAGCTCTCTCTTTGTCTTATTCTCTTTGCTCTTCTCTACCTTCTGAAGCTCTAAACTTGTGTCCCTAACATCACTCCTATTTACACTTATTTAGTAATTCTAACATAAACCCTAAGCTAACAATTCTATATCTCGCGGCATTGAAGAATGCCACCTAAGCTATCCGTGTGATGATATTCGCTATGGAAATGCATCAACGGTCTTCATCGGGTTGTGCTTCTTCGCTTGATCTTCTCATCTCATCCACGTTGGCAATCTTCACCTTCAGCGCGTCTCTGAATTGTCTAGCTTGGCGATCCCCGTACATCCACTATCCAAAAGTAGATATTCAACAAACCCCCTGTTGTTTCCATTTCCCTAAAGTTGTAGCTTCAACGACCTTCTCTTCACTTCACCAAATCTTTTATGCGCTTGTGCAGGATTCCACCTGTAGACTCTTGTTGTTTTCTCTATTACTTGTATCTTCTCTCTTTTCTATGAACACTTATATAGTAATTCTAACTTAAACCCTAAGCTAGCAATTCTATGTCTCGCGGCATTGAAAAATGCCACCTCACGATCCCTGTGATCATATTCTCTCCAGAAATGCATCAACGGTCTTCGTCGCTTTGTGCTTCTTCCTTGATCTTCTAAGCTCATCCACGCTGGCAATCCTCAACTTCAACGCATCTATGATTTGCCCACTTGTTGATCCCTGTACATCCACTATATAAAAGTAGAATCCTAACAAACTCCATGTTGTTTCCATTTTTCTTAAGTTGTAGCTTCAATTGCCTTCCCTTCACTTGACCAAATCTTCTATGCGCTTGTGCAAAATTCCACCTGTAGACTCTCGTTGTTTGCCCTATTGCTTGTATGTTCTCTCTTTTTGATGAAGTGCGATCTTCTAGCTTTATAGCGACTCTCGCTCCATTATAGCTAGTTCTTTCGACTTTTTATTTCTCTTTGCAAGTCTTATTTTGTCTTGGCGAGATTTAGCTTTCCCCGCTATACCTCAAGCTAGTCCCTTCGTGGACTCAACTAGTCCACTTGTATAAAAGCTATACTTATAACTCCTTGAGCTATACTTGTCAAGCTTAGAACACAAAAAGGACATCGAATACTTAGGTTTGTTATCATCAAAAGAAGCGGATAGGTTTAGCTATCCATTCCAGCACTAGCTTAAACCAACACAAGGATTTAATTCAGAGCTTGGAGGAGATGGTAGAACAAGAGAAGAGTCCCATATTTCACTCAGTGGCGACCGCCGAAGCCCTAAGTAAGATTTTAGAAATTTTCAATCTCCGCTCAGCGACTGCCCCACACTTTGGACCGGCCGCTTCCGAGACCACACTTCCGATTTCGGCACCGACCGTCGTGAGAAAGATGAAAAATATAGATTGACTTTTTGCGACCACTGAAACAACATAGGCGGAAGCCGCCGAGAGCAATGCGAGGAGTCAAAGAAATAGTTCAGAGAAAGCCAGAAACATGCCCGCTAGCATCGGGAGTACATTGAGATGTTGGAGCATGGATTCAGATATGAGTGCAAGTATCCGAACTACGTCTGCCGAGAAGTTGGTGAGAGTCAAGAAGTAGAGTCCGACGACTGCTGATCTGCATTCGGCTCCTCACGCCGAGATAAAGATGACAAGTTGGAGCAAGAATTCGGCAACCGTCGATCTCCTTTAAGTGGCCTCCGCCGAGATAGTGATGAGAAGCTGCAGTTTGTTAACAATGAGAACTGGGATAGTAGTAGTGTGCGCCGCCGATTATGGTTCAAAAGTGATGTTTCCAGCGACATCTACCATGAAGCACTACCACCCGTCGGAGGCCATTTTCGTCCGATAGTCGTACGTAGTGAGTCCGGGGACAACTGTCCGTCAGATACAGGCACCCGACATCATCCGATCGAGATCAGTGATGGCACATCAGACAACGATGAAGCCGTGGATTCTCAAGCCATTTAACAAGTAGCAGCTATCACTAGTGAGAAGCCAATGGGGGTTCAAGATGGATTGCAAACTGACGAGGAGACATTTTCGACCTTGCTAAGTAGGATGAAGCTTCTCCAAATGCACAAGGACATGTTAGAGGGATTTAGAGACATCAAGGAGAACACACCCTTGTACAAGGAGATGAGAGCAAACCCGGTTGTTGCAGGTGTTTTAGAGGAGGTAGAAGTAGGGAAAATAGAGCAAGAAAGGATAGCCCTAAGGAAGAAGAAGAGGGACAAGCATTGTGCCGAAGCGCTAGAAGAGATTCCTAGAAAAGAGGAGGACCGCGACATGTTTATAATTCTAGTCAACATTGGAGGAATAGACATCGACCGAGCCATGATTGATCTAGGTGCATCTATTGACGTCCTCCCTTCCTATTTATACTACGAATTAGGTCTAGGACCATTAGAGTATACTAGAGTCGTCATTCAATTGGACGACAAATCAAACATACTTCCACTAGGAAAATTAGAAGACGTAAAAGTATGCATGAGAGCGTTCACTTTCCCCGCAGACTTCTATGTCACGGAAATGAAGTATGAGGCCAATGCACTCCCGTAACTTTAAGGGGACCATTTATGAAAAGCAACGAGCACAATAACTGATGTGCGAGGTGGCACAATTACGGTGGATTTTGGTGGTAAGACCGTCACTTTCCCAATTGAAGGAAAACCATCAATAATCCATCAATTCAGTCTCTTTATAGGATTAAAACAGTTTTACCTAGCTCATAAGCAGTGAGTGTAGGAGCAAGTTGATGCTCGATACCACAGATGATTTGGGCAATTACCCCACCGGACTGACCTTGCAAGGTGGACTTAGTCCCTAAATTTTTTATCTACGTGTCCAGGGAAAGAAAAACGCGAATGGACCCCCAAAAAGTCTTAGTGTAGGGAGGTCAACATTAAGTCCGAGAATATGGCCATAAGACTAGAAAGAAATGCCAACAAAGTCAAACTCACAAGATTTTTGATCCTAGTCAAATCCATGTTTGGCGAGTCAAGGCTCCCAAGAGCTCAGACGACTCTTCCTTGAGTTGAGCTACAACAGGAGTCGAGCCACAACTCTAAATAAGGCGCTTCTCTGGAGGCAACCCGAGCGAGATAGTTTTTTTTTTCTTAGTTTAGCTTGCATTTTGAATTTCTAGCTTAGATCGAGTTAGTGAGTCATTTTTCGCAAAAGTGTTTTGAGCTATATTGCAAAATTCGTTTGGTAGATTTATATTTTCTATTTGTATATTCTCTATAAATATGATAAAAACACAAAAAAATAAAAATTAAACGAGGCACAAATGTTAAAAGGACCAAAATTAAATTCTAGGATGAGTGAAGACCTTCTGGGGTACTCAGGCAATAAGCAGGTAATTTGGCTGGCATTAGGCCTGGAAAAAGAGATTTTTAAGAGTTGTTAGTTGGATGAGATCATTTTATTAGATTCTTAAGTGAAAAACAAAAAAGGCATTTTGATCAAGAGTTGGAGTGAAAAAAATTGTGTGATTAGGATAGTTATTTTGTATATTTTTGGCGCCGGAGACATAAGTGTTGGAGTATAGGAGTATTTTGGGTAGGTTTAACAAGGAGTGATAAGATGATCTTACATTATAAATCTCTTTGTGGAGTTTCTAGAGTTTTATTGTCATATCTCAGATGTTTATTTCAATCACTATCTTTCTTATGGATATTTGTGGAGCATTATTGGCGATGTTATGAAGTAGATACTATGATTAGACTTCTTTTCCAGTATCTGAAGCGTATTGTTGTGGCTATGCTATGCGGATTTCTTTCTTAGGAATTGGTGATTTAATTTCGTTTGTCCAGATGGACATTATTAGTGAAGTAGATCATTATATGGAGTTCGAAGAGGAATATTTAGGTTGGAGTTACAATTTTTATTTTTAATTTTTGACCTTTCTTCTTAGAGGAGATTTATGATTTTCTTGAGCATATTTTTACGGTTACTTGAGATTCACGGTCACATTTTATAAGTGACTACATTATTGTGAGGTTGAGAGCATTCTATCTTGAGAGATAGATAATTTTGTACAGGTTGGGTTGGTTTGGGGAATGAGCTTAATGGATGTTATTACTATATGAGTGTTTTTATACTTGGTGTTTCTACATAATTAGTATTGAGAGATGAGTGGTATTCTTATTCCACTTGGGACGTGTAAAAGTTCAAGTGTGGGGATATTTGATGTACACATCTGCGACGGGTATAAGAGCATAGTTTTATGATAGTTTTAGTATGATTATGAGAATTATTACAGTGTATTTGGTGTGTATCACATTACGGTCATAAATATCTTTTTTGGCATTTTCGAGGATGTTAGAGACGAAGTGAAGAAGGAGTGAAGAGAAGACGAAGACAAGAGACATTGAAGATCAAGAAGAAGCTGAAGGAGTTGAAGACTGATCTTACGGTGGAGGCCGCAGATCCATTCCGATGACCGTCGTAAGAGTTTGCAGTTTTCGAGGAGTTACAACCGGCTTCGGCCATCCGAACCACTTTGGTGACTGCCGATTTCAGCGAAATAACTCCAAGACTATCTTTCCCTTTTACCTTTTGGTTATAATTTTGCAGTTATTATTTAGGTTTTTCGGGATTTCTAGCATTATTACTTATTAGTTTTATTATTAAATACTTATCTTCTAGGTTAAGATGATAGAGTTTATAAAGGCTCTTCTTTTCCTAACCTAGGGAGATCCATCTTGAGTTTTACATAGTTTCATTTTAGGGAAACTTTTGCATACATTGATCGTTCTTCATTAGAATTTCTCTGTAAGTCTTAGTATGAGGAGCTAATCTTCTATTTCCTTAGTCAAGAAGTTGAAGTGTTTATTTGGTGAATGATGTGAGTTTGTTCTTTATTTTATAGCATGAATTGTTTGCTTTTCTCTTGAATGAGTATTGTCATTGAATTGTTAATTTATTTCTAGATTAATCACCTAGGATTAAATTAGTATTTCATACAAGGTAGAGTAGATTAATTCATTAGTCTTAATATATATCTTTGAAGTAAGCATAAGTTTCTAGATTAGGTTTGAACTAGGAAATTGTGTAGATAATTAAATTGTAGGAATAGACGATAATTGCTATTTTTGTTTCCTGGTATTCTTCACTTTATTGCTTCTACTAGTTTAAACTATAGGCGTTCGTCATAGTTAGCTGGTTTGGATAGGTTCAGTATGCGCCGTTTGAGGTGCTACATATTTGTTGCATAGTAATAAGATCGATTCACTAAATTGGTTACCGTATAAACTTACAATGATAATCACCTTCTTTTAAACACAATAAAGTACTTTTATAAGAACCTTTTCCATTAGTTAATCAAAACACATTTTTTGCATTTTCTAGTTTAGAAAACCCCCTTATAGTCATAAGTGTTTTAAATAAAATCAAAATAAGTTAATAGTCTCCTGTGCGTTCGACCCTTCCTTCCGCTATATTTAGTCAATAGAATTTAGTGTTAGTTAGGTATTTATTCGGCTAGTCCTTGATCTCGTATTATTTACATAAGCAATGTGTTTGTTTTCAATCCCTTAATTTAACAACCGACAAACATACGCTCATCATGCAAGCAAATAGAACTAGCATAAAAGGCTTTGTAGTTACTAGGATAAAAGTATGTAATATGTTAAGTAAACTTAGTGATCTTCCTAGAGAATCGATATTAAACAATCAACTTTATAATCAAGAGAAGCACAAAATATCATATAGTGGAATTAAGAACTGATTTAGAGAATACTCGCTAAAATCAAAACTCGTATGAACTTCAATGTTAAGTGAAAGAATGGTTAATTTAGTTCCTCATGAAAAACTAAGAAATGTATGTAAGTCTAGAATGTGAATGGATACTAGTCTAATACGAACACTGCCCTTTAAAAGAGAAATCAACCTATTCAATCTTACAAATATATAAGAGAAATTTGCTAAAAATCACCCCTTATATTGGCAAATTTGACTTTAAACACCCCTTATATCACTATTTATAAAGTCCAATCCCTTATATTGGTTACGTCAGCAAATCCCCACCTATCCCTCTATGTCGTTAGGAAATCCATCCAAATGCGTGAAAATACATTTTGCCCTTTCGAAAATTTTAAAAAATTACAATTTCGCCCTTCGTCTTCCTCTTTTCTTCATCTGCTTCCTTTTCTTCCCAGATATTAAACGCCCCTTCCAAACTCCTTGTACCCCGTCTCCTATGCTTTCGATTATCTCCAAAAGGTACTCACCTCGTATCCTTGCGAATCCTCGTCATTTCTCTTCACTCCCTCTCTCGAATCTATCTCGGATCAAAATGCTTTTTTTGAAATTTTAGTAATTTCTTTGCTATTCCACAGGATTCAATCGAAATTGAAATTTGCGAAGGAGAAAGGAAGCAGTACTCCTTCTAGTCCCTCTCCTACTGTCGCCGGATCCGATTCGCCCTCTCTTTCCGCCTACTATTTCCCGGATTCCTTGCCTCAAACTACTCCTTCTAGTCCCTCTCCTCCTAGATCTCGCAACGACGCCGCATTTCCGCCTCCAGTAACTACTCAAACGACACTGCAACCACCGCCGAGCATCAATACCACCGTCGAATCGACTTCCGGGACTGACGCCCGGCTGCCGGAAGTTGTCAAGGAGAAGGATGTGAAGTCTAATTTCACCACTTCCCTGCCCTGCGACGCCACAACTCACAGTAACGCAACAGCGAAAGCTCCGGTGTTGACACGACAACAGCGACGCCACTGCCTGCTAAGGATGAGAATTGGTTGAGTAAAATGGCGAGTTGTGATCTGTATGATGGATATTGGGTGTGGGACGATTAATGTTTTCCCCTTGTACAACTCTGTGATTCCTTCCCCTTGTACAAATCTATGATGGAAATTGGGTGTGGGACGATTAATTTTTTCACCAACTGGAACGCCTGCTAAGGATGAGAATTAATTTTTTCCCCTTGTACAACTCTGTGATTGCGTTTGGGTTTTTTTTGCCTTGTACAGCTCTGTGATTGCATTTGAATAGTTCATTCCTTATACTAATGTGGTAATTGGGTTGAAGAGAAGAAGGAAGATTATGAAGAGAAGATGAGAAGGAAGAAGGTGAAGAAAAGAGGAAGACAAAGGGCAAAATTGTAAATTTTTAAAATTTTCGAAGGGCAAAATTATAATTTCACGCATTTGGACGGAATTCCTAACGGTAGAGAGGGATAGGTGGGGATTTGCTGACGGAACCAATATAAGAGGTGGGGCTTTATAAATAGTGATATTAGGGGTGTTTAAAGTCAAATTCACCTATATAAGGGTGTTTTTTAGCAAATTTCTCAATATACAAAAATAATAATAAATACAACTAAATATTCCGAAACTAACTAAGTAATTGAAACTAGAAAATTGGATAAGTAATTAGGAATTCTTAAGGTAAAATAAGAAATTTCGATTCACCAATCTTCTGTCTCGACTAGGCACTGGGCATGACGGTTATGGCGTGGGGGGAAATCAGTTGTTCTGGAAAATATTCCTCTTATTCAATAACCACTTGATCTCGCACGAATTCTCTATATTCTTTGAAGCGTGGGGCGTGGCCATCTCAGTGCAAAGCGGTGCCAATTTCTCAGTCAAAACTTGTTTGTAATGACGAAATCATGCGAGATTTAACTTCGGCAAAAGCGCGGAGCACGCATCTGATGGCGCGTGGCGCTGCTCCAGTTTCAATTTTTCATCATTTGAGACCCATTCGAGCTCAATATAGTGTTTGGACTCCTCTTCTTATCCTCTCTTCCGTAACACTCCAAAACTATGTAAAAACATCAATTATACAATACTCGACTCCTGAGTCTAGATCATTATATATGCATTAAAAGCTCACAAAACTACTACAAAAGTTTGCTAAATAATATGAGTTAAGCTACATAACTAGCTCACATAAATTTTTTGGAAGCTGCTGTATCACTTCAACCGCTCTCTTTCTTTTTGATGTGAGCCAATCATGATGGTTCATTTAATAAGATTTACCACACATTCAGAGGAATTATGAGCCGTATTATCCAAGTTAAGATTACCTAAGCCAAAATGAGAAGATGAAGTATTCAATGGTATTGCACACAATTGGAGGAGTTTAAAGAGAAGACATGAATCATGATGGTTCATTTAATAAATTTTTTGGAAGCTGCTGTATCACTTCAACCGCTCTCTTTCTTTTGATGTGTGCTATGGGTAGTAGTTTCAAAGCCGCATCACATTCCATGAGTTTGCGATGCGGTTCCCAGCACTGTCTTTGAGATTGTAAGCCCCTGGTGCTATTTCAGCCTCGACGATGTATGGTCCTTCCCAATTTGGGTATAGCTTACCCCCTTCTGTCTTTCGCATCACCAAGTCTCGCTTGGCGACGCCTCGAGGCTTTATTTTCTTGTTGTAGTACTTTTCCACATCAGCCTTGTGGTTCACTGCTTGTATAGTAGCTAGCTCTCGTGCTTCTTCTCGAAGTTGTAACTCTTGTGTCATCTTCTTGGTGTTTTCATCTTCATCGTATTGAATGATTTTGTCTGTTGGGAATAAGTGCTCAACCGGTACCACCGCTTCGATGCCGTAAGCAAGGAAAATGGAGTTTCTCCTGTGGCTTTCTCTTCTATTGTCCGGTTTGCCCATAGTACAAGTGGCAGCTTCTCGGCCAACAGGCCTCATGCACCATCTAGCCTCTTCTTTAGGTATGTTACGATGCTTTTATTGGCAGCATCGACTTGTCCATTGCAATGAGGGTGAGCCACCAAAGCAAATTTCAGCCTGATGCCGAGTTCCTTCCACCATTCAACAAGTTTTGGTGTATTGAACTGGGGCCCTCTGTCAGTCACTATGTCATATGGTAGCCCATACCAACATATGATATTTTTCCATAGGAACTTTTTCAGGGCATGGACGTTTGTGCGAGCTAGTGGTATTGCCTCGATCTACTTGGTGAAGTAGTCGATGGCCACAATGATAAACTCGAGCTGACCTCGTGCTTTGGGTGAGAATGGGCCCAACAAGTCTAGACCCCACATTGCAAACGGGCATGGTCCCGCCATTATCTTCATTTCCACCCCTGGCTGGTGATAGACTAGTGCATGAGCTTGGAAAGCTTTCCATGATCGTGCAATGGTCATCGTGTCTTCGTGCATGGACAGCCAAAAATGCCCATTCCTTAGTGTTTTGTATACCAGGGATTGCAAGACGGTGTATGTCCCGCATAGCCCTACATGAAGCTCGACGAGTATTTTCTTCCCTTCTTCCCTTGACAAGCATCTCAGTTCTCGTGACATTACCCCCTTTTGTAAAGCTCGCCCTGGCATGTGAAGAATCTCGAGGCCTTGGCTTGTAGTCCTTTTCATTCTCGGGGATCGTCTGGGACGTTTGTCTGAGCAATATACTGCAATAAGGGGGTTTGCCAACCGTCTCCCGGATTATCGATGGTCATGAGTTCTAACTGCTCTGAGATGGATTTATCTGAGGCCGTGTTGTACCAGATTGGTTGAGATTTACCTTCTTGCTTGATGCCGATTAGCTTGGCTGGAGAAGCGAGTTTAGCCAAGCCGTCTTCCTGCTCATTCTCGTCCCGTGGGGTGTTGGTAATAAGGAAATGCTTGAACATGCCATGCAATCGTGCTACCCAGGCTTGATACTGGGGTAGGGTACCGGTCGAGACCCCCTGGACCTGCTGAACAACGACCTCAGAATTGCATAAACACTCTATCTCTTCTACTTGGTCCTCGAGTGCTATTTCGAGCCCGATAATAAGTGTATAATATTCTGCCTCATTATTGGTGGCCTCGAAGTTAAGCGTCGTTGCATGCTCGTATATGTCGTCATCCGGGCCAGGAATA